>NC_092709.1:343041220-343122057 GCF_047496885.1 Scyliorhinus torazame | reverse complement strand
AGGAGGGGGGGGGAGGAGGAGGGGGGGGGGAGGAGGAGGGGGGGGGAGGAGGAGGAGGGGGGGAGGAGGGGGGGGGAGGAGGAGGAGGGGGGGGAGGAGAGGGGGGGGAGGGGGAGGAGAGGAGGAGGAGGAGGGGGGGGGAGGAGGGGGGGGGGAGGAGAGGGGGGGAGGGGAGGAGGGGGGGGGAGGAGGAGGAGGGGGGGGAGGAGAGGGGGGGGAGGGGGAGGAGAGGAGGAGGAGGAGGGGGGGGGAGGAGGGGGGGGGGAGGAGAGGGGGGGAGGAGAGGAGGGGGAGGAGGAGGAGGGGGGAGGAGGAGGAGGGGGGGAGGAGAGGGGGGGAGGAGAGGGGGGGGAGGAGGAGGAAGGGGGGGGAGGAGAGGGGGGGGGAGGGGGAGGAGAGGAGGGGGAGGGGGAGGAGAGGAGGGGGAGGGGGGAGGAGGAGGAAGGGGGGGGAGGAGAGGGGGGGGAGGGGGAGGAGAGGAGGGGGGGAGGGAGGAGGAGGAGAGGGGGGGAGGAGGAGGGAGGGGGTGGAGGGGGGGGAGGAGAGGAGGGGGAGGGGGAGGAGAGGAGGGGGAGGGGGAGGAGAGGAGGGGGAGGGGGAGGAGAGGAGGGGGAGGGAGGGGGTGGAGGGGGGGAGGAGGAGGGAGGGGGGGAGGGGGGGGAGGAGGAGGGAGGGGGGGAGGGGGGGGAGGAGGAGGGAGGGGGTGGAGGGGGGGAGGAGGAGGGAGGGGGTGGAGGAGGGGGAGGAGGGGTGGTGGGGGAGGGGGAGGAGGAGGACGACGACTGGGTCATACCTGGCACAAAGGATGGTAGTTGTGGTGGTTGGAGGTTAATCACCTCCGTTCAAGGACATCACTGCAGGAGTTTCTCAGGGGAGTGCCCTTGGCCTGACCATCTCATCTGCTTCCTCAATAACCTTCCTTCCATAATCAGGTCAGAAGTTGGGATGTTGGCTGATGACTGCACAATGTGCAGCACCATTCACGACTCCGATACTGAAGCGGTATGTGCCCATCTGCAACAAGACCCGGACAACATTCCGGCTTGGGTTGACGGTCTCGAATAACATTCACACCAGACGTGGCAGGCAATGACCATTTGCAACAAGAGGGCATCTAACTATCTCCCCTAGGCATTCAATGAAATTATCAATGCTGAATCCCCCTCTATCGACATCTTGAGGATTAACATTGACTAGAACTGAATTGGGCCAACCATATAAATGTCTATGGCTACAAGAGCAAATCAGAGACCGGGAATTCTGCAGTGAGTAACTTATGACCTGACATCCGAACGCCTATCCACCACCTGCAAGGCACAAGTCAGAAATGTGATGCAATACTCTCCACTTGCCTGGATGAGTCTATCTTGAATTGCAGTCAAGAAGCTGGTCACCATCCAGGGCAACGCGGTCCGCTATATTGAAACCCAATTCACCACCTTCCACATTCACTCCCTCTACGTCTGCCCACAGTGGCAGTAGTGTGTACCATCTACAAGATGCACTGCAGCAACTCGATATGACTTCTTCGGCAGCACCGTGCAAATTCACAACCTCTGCCACAGGGAGGGACAGGGGCAGCAGGTCATGGGATCGCCGTCACCTACAAGTCCCCTTTCTAGCCACACAATCTGACTTGGAACCATATCATTGTTCCTTCAATGTCGCTGGGTCCAAATCCTGGGACTCCCTTGCAAACAGCACTGTGGGTGTACCTGCACCACATGTACTAAAGAGGTTCCAGAAGGTGGTTCACCACTTTCTCGAGGCAAATTGGGGATGGGCAATTAATTCTAGCATAGCCAGCAACACTGACAGCCAAGGAAAGAAAGAATAAATAAAAATATAAACCAATAAACCGAGGCCACTGCTGCCTGCTTGGGTAGATATAAAAGAAGCTTATTTTGAACAAGATGGGGAGCTATCCTCGGTGACCTGGCCAATATTTACTCTTCAGTCAGCATCTCATATGGGATTATCTGGTCTTCAACACATTTCACAGTAAACACTGACAAACCGCACATATTGGCTGCCGGGTTTTGTACACTACAACAGCGACTAAACTGTCAGGAGGTTGCTTTGGTCGAAACCCAAGGAGGGGGAGCAGCCGAGAGTGGCCATTGCCAAGCTGCACAGATACCAGGACCGAGAAAGGATCCTTCGTTGGGCCAGACAGATAAAGATTTGCAACTGGGTGGGACATAAAATCAGTGTCTACCAGGACATTGGGGGGAAACTGGCTAAACGCAGGGCAGAATTTAATCAGGCAAAATCGACCCTATACAAAAATAAAATTAAATCTGGGATGCTGTACCCAGCCAGGGTCCAGGTAACATACTGGGGGAGGGAACATTATTTACCTGCCCCTGCAGAAGTGGACGGGTTCGTCCAAAAGAATGGTCTAGAAAGAATGGTTCAAGAAAGACAGCGATAAGGAAGGCACAGAGATGGCACAAGAAAACCAATGGAAAAATTTGGGTGGGACTGCGTCACCTTGTTATTAACAAGGGGACCAGTTTGTAGAAAGGAGGGGGCGAGTACAGCAGAGCGCAGGAGAGGTTGAGGAGGAACGAGAAAGGACACCAGAGCGGGCATGGGGGGGGAGTCAGACCAAACCCCAGGAGGCGGTCCGCCACATTAGCGGAAAGCTAGCCCCAGGAGGTATGTGTGGAGGGGGATCCGGTGGGGGGGGGTGAAACAAGACTGCAAGAGGAACAAAACAATGGGGGCGGGTGGAGGGCTCTAGGCTGGCTTCAGCCGATCACTCTCGGAAACGTGGAAGAAGATGGCACCACAAGCAGCCACTTCGGAGGCTACCTGAACAAAGGGACACCTCAGAGTGCAGGGGCTCACCCACATGACATACACACAGTTGGTGGCCATGATGGGTGACCCCCTGGATAAAGGGAAACCCTGGCATCATGTTGAGTATGGTGACCAGGTCACATTGGATGACCCCTTAACAAAGGGAAACACCAGAGTGCAGGGGCGCATCCTCGAGGTAAGTATGGGTGATTCTGCAGGAGAAGGGGGGACAAAATAAACCCCATCAGTATAGTAATCAGGAACGACAGGGGAATTAACGGCCCAATGAAAAGATCTGGAGCCTTTGCACACCTGAAAAGTATGAAAGCTGACATAGTCTTCCTCCAAGCAACGCACCTGAGGGAGAAGGACCGGAGACGTACCATTTATGTTATGGGATGAGAGCCAGAAGGTAGTCATGCTGCTAAGTAAGGACGATGTCCACTGCGACAAAGACCGTTATGGACCAAGGCGGGCAGTACGTTATGGTCAGCTGTGTCCTAGACGGGGCACCGGTTGTCCTTATCAACATGTGAGCTCCCAACTGGGACAACATCGTGTTTGTAAAGAAGACCATGGAGGAAATCCTCGCCAGAGATACACACCGACTGATCAGGACACACTGACGGACTGGTCAAACTCCAGAACAGGGAAAACGGCAGGCATGGCTGGAGAACTGGGAACATTTGTAGAACATAGAACCTAGAACATTACAGCGCAGTACAGGCCCTTCGGCCCTCGATGTTGCGCCGACCTGTGAAACCGCTCTAAAGCCCATCTACACTATTCCCTTATCGTCCATATGCCTATCCAATGACCATTTGAATGCCCTTAGTGTTGGCGAGTCCGCTACTGTTGCAGGAAGGGCATTCCACACCCTTACTACTCTCTGAGGAAAGAACCTACCTCTGACACCTGTCATATATCTATCTCCCCTCGTGCTAGACATCACCAACCGAGGAAAAAGGCTCTCACTGTCCACCCTATCTAATCCTCTGATCATCTTGTATGCCTCAATTAAGTCACCTCTTCACCTTCTCTCTAACGAAAACAGCCCCAAGTCCCTCAGCCTTTCCTCATAAGATCTTCCCTCCATACCAGGCAACATGCTGGTAAATCTCCTCTACACCCGTTCCAATGTTTCCACATCCTTCCTATAATGCGGCGACTAGAATTGCACGCACTACTCCAAATGCGGCCGCACCAGAGTTTTGTACAGCTGCATGTACTTCATGGCTCCGAAACTCAATCCCTCTACCAATAAAAGCTAACACACCGTACGCCTTCTTAACAACCCTCTCAACCTGGGTGGCAACTTTCAGGAATCTGTGTACATGGACACCGAGATCTCTCTGCTCATCCACACTACCAAGAATCTTACCATTAGCCCAGTACTCTGTCTTCCTGTTATTCCTTCCAAAATGAATCACCTCACACTTTTCTGCATTAAACTCGATTTGCCACCTCTCAGCCCAGCACTGCAGCTTATCTATGTCCCTCTGTAACTTGTAACATCCTTCTGCACTGTCCACAACTCCACCGACTTTAGTGTCATCTGCAAATTTACTCACCCATCCTTCTACGCCCTCCTCCAGGTCAATTATAAAAATGACAAACAGCAGTGGCCCTAAAACAAATCCTTGTGGTACACCACTAGTAACTGGACTCCAGTCTGAACATTTCCCATCAACCACCACCCTTTGTCTTCTTCCAGCTAGCCAATTTCTGATCCAAACTGCTAAATCTCCCTGAATCCCATGCTTCCGGATTTTCTGCAGTAGCCTACCGTGGGGAACCTTATCAAACGCTTTACTGAAATCCATATACACCACATCAACTGCTTTACCCTCATCCACCTGCTTGGTCACCTTCTCAAAGAACTCAAAGAAAGGTTTGTGAGGCACGACCTACCCTTCACAAAACCGTGTTGACTATGTCTAATCAAATTATTCCTTTCCAGATGATTATACACCCTATCTCTTATAAACCTTTCCAAGATTTTGCCCACAACAGAAGTAAAACTCATTGGTCTATAGTTACCGGGGTTGTCCCTACTCCCCTTCTTGAACAAGGGGGCAACATTTGCTATCCTCCAGTCTTCTGGCACTTTTCCTGTAGACAAAGATGACTTAAAGATCAAAGCCAAAGGCTCAGCAATCTCCTCCCTAGCTTCCCAGAGAATCCTAGGATAAATCCCATCTGGCCCAGGGGACTTATATATTTTCACACTTTCCAGAATTGATAACACCTCCTCCTTATGAACCTCAAGCCCTTCTAGTCTCGTAGCCTGAATCTCAGTATTTAGTGGAACAGGTGAGAACTGTGGACCCATGGTGGTTCATGCACCCAGGTGATAAGGACATTTCTTTTTTCTCACAAGGTCTATACTCGTATTGGCTTCTTTGAAGTGGGGAAAGCGATGTCCCAGAGATCGTAAGGGCAGAATACTCTGCGATTGTAATATCCAACCACGCTCCACATTACATGGATGTGAGGTTGGAGACGGGCTATGCCCAACACTCCACGTGGAGGTTGGACACGACTCTCTTGGGGCTGGTTTAGCACAGGGCAAAATAGCTGGCTTTTAAAGCAGACAAAGGCAGGCCAGCAGCGCGGTTCAATTCCCGTACCAGCCTCCCTGAACAGGCGCCGGAATGTGGTGACTAAGGTCTTTTCACAGTAACTTCATTTGAAGCCTACTTGTGACAAGCGATTTCCATTTTCATTTCATTTCTTGGCTGACCAGGTCTTCTGCCAGAAAAGGCCGTTG
This sequence comes from Scyliorhinus torazame, assembly GCF_047496885.1. Lineage (NCBI taxonomy): Eukaryota > Metazoa > Chordata > Chondrichthyes > Carcharhiniformes > Scyliorhinidae > Scyliorhinus > Scyliorhinus torazame. The sequence goes on along the minus strand of NC_092709.1, from coordinate 343,116,482 downwards.
GAAGTATGTTACTGACAACCGGAATGAGGAAGTCTCATCTTCCACGTTCTGGGAGACGCTAAAGGTTGTGATTAGAGGAGAAATTATCGCCTCTAAGGCATGCAGAGACAGGGGAGAGACCAGGCAACAACTGATCGACTCCTTTATGGACAGCCAGTACTCTGAGACCCTGACTGTAGCGCTTCTAGCGGAGAGGAAAAAGCTATAAATGGACTTTAATCTGCTATGCACCGGGAAGGCAGTGCACCAAATCCGCCAGACACGGGGGACGTTCTACGAACACTGAGACCAGGCTAGCCACCTACTGGCTCACCAGCTGAGAAAGCAGGCAGCCATGAGGGAAATAACACAGGTGACAGGATCGCAGGGGCGGACTGGTTGCCGAACGATAAAAAGGTCAAGGAAGCGTTTGAGGCCTCCTACTGGGGCTGCGCAACTCCGGGGATGCAACGGTTCCTTGACGGACTGGACATACCAGTCGTTGCCGACGATAGACGGAGGGGGCTGGAAGCCCCACTAGGCTTGGGCGAGATCATGGATAACATCAACTCCATGCAGGCTGGCAAGGCGGACCTCTGCGAAAGAAATTCTCAATGGCACTGGCCCCACACCTGCGGGAGATGTTCGCAGACTTGCTAGCGAGGGACACCCTGCCTGCAGTGCTAACACAAGCCACCATATCGCTGATATTCAAAATGACAAAGGTCCACCGGAATGCGGATCGTGCAGTCCCATTTCGCTGCTCAATGTGGACGTGAAAATACTCGTAAAAGTCCTGGGTAAGCAGCTGGAGAACTGCGTACCAGAGGTGGTCGCAGAGGACCAGATGGGCTTTGTTTAGGATAGACCGCTAACTATGAACATCAGACAACTGCTGAACGTGATAATGCATACGGGGAGAAAAAAACCAGAGGTACTTGTCTCCCTAGCCACAGTAGGCCTTCAGCAGAGTCAAGTGGAAGTACCTCATTGAGGTTACATAGAATCATAAAATTTACAGTGCAGAAGGAGGCCATTCAGCCCATCGGGTCTACACCAGCCCCTGAAAGAGCACCTTACCTAAGCCCACACCTCCACCCTATCCCCGTAACCCAGCAACCCCACCTAACCTTTTGGACACTACAGGGCAATTTAGCACATCTTTGGACTGTGGGAGGAAACCGGAACACCCTGAGGAAACCCGCGCAGACCCGGGGAGAACGTGCAGACTCCACACAGACAGTGACCCAAGCCAGAAATTGAACCCGGGTCCCCGGCGCTGTGAAGCAAGCGTGCCAGAGCATTTTGGGCTAGGGACAGGGTTCACCTCATGGGTGAAACGGATATACAACACTGCCAAGGCGAACATGCGGACCAACACCACCAGCTCCGAATGCTTCCAGCTGCACTGAGGCACAAGGCAGGGATTCCTGCTGGACCCGCTCTTATTCGCCCTGGCAATTGAGCCACTGGCGATCACCCTCACAACAGCGAGAAGCTGGAAGGGAATCCGAAGGGGAGACGGAGAACACAGAGTCTCGCTCTATGCGGATGACCTGCTCCTCTACATTTTGGACCCGCAAAGCAGCATGGAAGTGATCATGAATCTTCTGAGAGAATTTGGCACCTTCTCGGGCTACAAACCCAACCTGAGCATGAGTGAAGTATTTCTTGTGAACCCGAGAGAGGGAGGGGCAGAGCTGGAGGGACTACCATTCAAATTCTCCCAAAACAAATTCCCCTATCTGGGGATCCAGATTGCCCATGGCTTGACATGGATCCACAAGTGGAACCTGAGCAGCCTGGCGGAGGAAGTAAAAAAGGACCTACAGAGATGGGATACACTTCTGCTCTCACAAAAACAGCAGAAAAACAGCAGATCTGACCACATTTGTGGAGAGAAAAGGGAGCTAACGTTTTGAGTCAGGATTACTCTTTGTCAAGGTTGGAGAGAACTGGAAATGGGGTCAGATTTCTACTGTAGTGGGGGGTGGAGTGGTGGGGCTGGACAGGGGCCAGTAAAAGGTGAAGATTGGCAAAGATATCGAGGACAGAAGACAAAAGGAATGTAAATGGTGTGATTAAGGCCAAGAAGGGTGCTGATAGTGGTACATAAAGAGACTAGAATGTGTAAATGGCAGAACAAAGGTAAGCGGTGTGTTAAATAATCTTTACTGTCACAAGTAGGCTTACATTAATGCTGCAACAAAGTTACTGCAAAAAGCCCCTCGTCGCCACACTCTGGCACCTGTTCGCGTACACTGGGAGAATTTAATGTCCAAATTACCTAAAGGGCAACTAGGAACAGTTGTCCCATTTTTTAATTTTAATTAAATAACTTTTTTAATTTCAATTAATTTCAATGAAATAACTGTTTAATTTGTTGTAAGATCAAGCAAGATAAATACTCAGGGATAAAGCGAATTAAATAGTACACGGGGATTAAATTTAAACTGACACAAAAGCATCTTTCTCAAGTTTAATTTTAAAGGTTTAATTTAAAGGAAGCTCCAAGGCGTGGTCTGATCCTCTTGCTCCATGTGGCATGCTGGGGACAGTTCCAGTTCCCAGGGTCAGCATATGTGCAGGAAGCGTCTCCAGTTACAGCTGCTGGAAGCTCGAGTTTCAGAGCTGGAGTGACTGTGGAGCTTCCGCGAGTCGGAGAGCATCGTGGATAGCACGTATAGAGAGGTGGTCACACCACAGGCTCAGGCTCCGCAGGCAGGAAGGGAATGGGTGACCACCAGACAGAGCAAGAGAGCGAGACAGGTAGTGCAGGAGTCTCCTGTGGCCATTCCCTTGCAAAACAGATATATCGCTTTGGATACTGTTGAGGGGAATGGCCTCTCAGGGGAAAGCAGCAACAGCCAAACTTGTGGCACCACGGTTGGTTCTACTGCAGAGGGGAGGGGCGATAAGTGTGACAGTGTAATAGATATAGGGGATTCAATTGTAAGGGGAATAAGACAGGCGTTTCTGTGGCCGCAAACGAGACTCCAGGATGGTAAGTTGCCTTCCTGGTGCTAGGGTCAAGGATGTCTCGGAGTGGGTACAGGACATTCTGGAGGGGGGAGGGTGAACAGCCAGTGGTCGTGGTACAAATTGGTACAAACGACATAGGTTAAAAAAAGGGATGAGGTCCTAAAAGCAGAATACAGGGAGCTAGGATGGAAGTTAAGAAATCTGACCTCGAAGGTAGTGATCTCAGGATTACTTCCGGTGCCACGTGCTAGTCAGAATAGAAATGACAGGATATATAGGATGAATACGTGGCTGAAAGGATGGTGTCAGGGGGAGGGTTTCAGATTCTTGGGGCATTGGGACCGGTTCTGGGGGAGGTGGGACCTATACAAACTGGACGGGTTACACCTGGGCAGGCCTGGAACTGATGTCCTAGGGGGGTTATTTGCGAGAGCGCTTGGGGAGTGTTTGAACTAATGTGGCAGGGGGATGGGAACCGATGCAGGAAGTCGGAAGGTAGTGAAACAAGGGCAGAAACAAAAGCCATAATCAAAAAGGGCGACAGTACAAGGTACAGTGACTGAGGGGAGCTCAGTGAATAGGACCAGGAATACTAAAAGGAATAAAACTGGAAGTAAAAACATTAATGGTAAGCGACGCGGCAGGTTGTTACATGAAGATATGGGTTCAACGACAAGGAAAATTAGGAGAAACATTAAGAGGAAAAATAACTTAGAAGGGGTTACTGATCAAGGTGTTAAGATTCAAAACAGAGGTATAAAAGCCAACATAAGTGTACTTTACCTGAATGCTTGTAGTATTCGGAATAAGGTAAATGAGTTGATGGCGCAAATCATCGTGAATGATTATGATTTAGTGGCCATTACTGAAACATGGTTAAAGGATGGTCACGACTGGGAGTTAAATATCCAAGGGTATCAAACTATTCGGAAGGACAGAGTGAATGGTAAACTCTTTTAGGATGACATCTGGGCAATAGTAAGGGATGACATCGGTACTATGGAGGATAAGGTTGAATCCATTTGGGTAGAAATCAGGACTAGTAAGGCAAAAAAGTCACTGATAGAAGTAGTCTATAGGCCACCAAATACTAACATTATGATGGGGCGGACAATAAACAAAGAAATAACTGATGCATGTAGAAATGGTATTGTAGTTATTAGGGGGATTTTAATCTACATGTCGATTGGTTTAACCAGGTCGGTCAAGGCAGCCGTGAGGAGGAGTTTATCGAATGTACCCGCGATAGTTTCCTAGAACAGTATGTAATGGAACCTACGAGGGAACAAGCGGTCCTAGATCTGGTCCTGTGTAATGAGACAGGATTGATTCAGGATCTCATAGTTAGGGATCCTCTCGGAAGGAGCGATCATAATATGGTGGAATTTAAAATACAGATGGAGGGTGAGAAGGTAAAATCAAGCACTAGTGTTTTGTGCTTAAATAAAAGAGATTACAATGGGATGAGAGAAGATAGACTGGGAGCAAAGACTTTATGGTGGAACAGTGGAGAACCTTCCAAGCGATTTTTCACAGTGCTCAGCAAAGGTTTATACCAACAAAAAGGAAGGATGGTAGAAAGAGGGAAAATCGACCGTGGATATCTAAGGAAATAAAGGAGTGTATCAAATTGAAGGAGAAAGCATACAAAGTGGCAAAGATAGTGGGAGACTCGAGGAATGGGAAATCTTTCGGGGGCAACAGAAAGCTACTAAAAAAGCTATAAAGAAGAGTAAGATAAATTATGAGAGTAAACTTGCTCAGAATGTAAAAACAGACAGTAAAAGTTTCTACAAGTATATAAATCAAAAAAAGAGTGGCTAAGGTAAATATTGGTCCTTTCGAGGATGAGAAGGGAGATTTAATAATGGGAGATGAGGAAATGGCTGAGGCACTGAACAGGTTTTTTGGGTCGGTCTTCACAGTGGAAGACAAATAACATGCAAGTGACTGATGGAAATGAGGCTATGATAGGTGTGGACCTTGAAATGATTGTTATCACTAAGGAAGTAGTGATGGGCAAGCTAATAGGGCTAAAGGTAGACAAGTCTCCTGGCCCTAATGGCATGCATCCCAGATGGCTAGGGAAATTGCAAATGCACTAATGATAATTTACCAAAATTCACTAGACTCTGGGGTGGTCCCGGCGGATTGGAAATGAGCAAACGTCACACCACTGTTTAAAAAAAGAGGTAGGCAGAAAGCGGGTAATTATAGGCCAGTGAGCTTAACTTCGGTAGTAGGGAAGATGCTGGAATCTATCATCAAGGAAGAAATAGCGAGGCATCTCGATGGAAATTGTCCTATTGTGCAGACGCTGCATGGGTTAATAAAGGGCAGGCCGTGCCTAAATAATTTAGTGGAATTTTTTGAGGGCATTACCCGTGCGGTAGATAACGGGGAGCCAATGGATGTGGTATATCTGGATTTACAGAGAGCTTTTGACAAGGTGCCACACAAAAGGTTGCTGCATAAGATAAAGATGCATGGCATTACGGGTAAAGTAGTAGCATGGATAGAGGATTGGTTAATTAATAGAAAGCAAAGAGTGGGGATTAATGTGTGTTTATCTGGTTGGCAATCAGTAGCTAGTGGTGTCCCTCGGGGTTCAGTGTTGGGGCCACAATTGTACACAATTTACATAGATGATTTGGAGTTGGGGACCAAGGGCAATGTGTCCTAGTTTGCAGACGACACTAAGATGAGTGGTAAAGCAAAAGGTGCAGAGGACACCGGAAGTCTGCAGAGGGATTTGGATAGGCTAAGTGAATGGGCTAGGGCCTGGCAGATGGAATACAATGTTGACAAATGTGAGGTTGTACATTTTGGTAGGAATAACAGCAAAAGGGATTATTATTTAAATAATAAAATATTAAAACCTGCCGCTGTGCAGAGACCTGGGTGTGCTCGTGCATGAGTTGCAAAAAGTTGGTTTACAGGTGATTAAGAAGGCAAATGGAATTTTGTCCTTCATTGCTGGAGGGATGGAGTTTCAAACTAGGGAGGTTATGCTGCAGTTGTATAAGGTGTTAGTGAGGCCACAGCTGGGGTATTGTGTTCAGTTTTGGTCTTCCTACCTGAGAAAGGACGTACTGGCGCTGGACGGTGTGCAGAGGATCTTATAGAAACATATAAGATTATGAAGGGAATAGATAGGATAGATGCGGGCAGGTTTGTTTCCACTGGTGGGTGAAAACAGAACTCAAAATAGCCTCAAAATAAGGGATGTAGATTTAGGACTGAGCTTAGGAAGAACTTCTTCACCCAAAGGGTTGTGAATCTATGGAATTCCTTGCCCAGTGAAGCAGTAGAGGCTCCTTCGTTAAATGTTTTAAAGATAAAGATAGACAGTTTTTTGAAGGGATTAAGGGTTATGGTGTTCAGGCCGGAAAGTGGAGCTGAGTCCAAAAATGATCAGCTATGATCTCATTGAATGGTTAGGCAGGCTCGAGGGGCCAGATGGCCTACTCCTGCTCCTAGTTCTTATGTTCTTATGTAAGTGGAGTGGGGGGAGAACAATGGTGAGGGGAAAAATGGATCAATGGAAGAAATGAAAATAAAAATACATCGTTAGAAATAAAAAAGGGAGTGAAGGTGGAGGAGAGAGTTCACAGTCTGAAGTTGCTGAACCCCATGTAAAGAAGGGCTGTCATGTGCCTAATCGGAAGATGAGCTGCTGTTCCTCCAGTTTGCGCTGGGCTTCACTGGAACATTGCAGCAGGCCAAGGACAGACATGTGGACATGAGAGGAGGACGGTGAGTTGAAATGGCAAGCAACAGGCAGGTTTGGGTCCTGCTTGCGGACGGACCTAAGGTGTTCTGCAAAGCGGTCACCCAGTCTGCGTTTAGTCCTTCCAATGTAGAGCAGACTGCCCAGGGAGCAGCAAATGCAATAGACCAGATTGAAGAAGGTGCACGTGAAGCGTTGCCTCATTTGAAAAGAGTGTTTCGGGTCTGAGATGGTGAGCAAGGACGTGGTGAAGGGGCAGGTGTTACACCTTCTGTGATTGCAGCGAAAGTGCTGTGGGAAGAAGGTGAGGTAATGGAGGAGTGAACCGGGCTATCCCGGAGGGAACGGTCCCTGCGAAATGCTGACGGGAGTGAGGGGGAAGATGTGTTTGGTGGTGGAATCATGCTAGAGTTGGCGGAACTGGCGGAGAATGATTCTTTGAAGGCGGAGACGGTGGGGTGAAAAGTGAGGACAAGGGGGCTCTATCCTGCTTATGGGAGGGAGGTGAGGGCAGAGGTGTGGGTGATGGGGCGGACACGATTGAGAACCCTGTCGATCACAGTGGGTGGGAAGCCACGATTAAGGAAGAAAGAAGACATGTCAGCAGCACCGTTTTGTACAGTGGCATCTTCTGAAGAGATGCGACGGATGCGAAGGAACTGAGAGAATGGGATGGAGTTCTTGCAGGATGTGAGGTGTAAAGAGCTGTCGTCGAAATAACTGTGGGAGTCAGTAGGTTTATAATGATATTAGCGGACAGTCTATCCCCAGAAATTGAAATAGAAAGGTCAAGGAAGGGAAGTATCAGAGATGGACCATGTGAAGATGATAGAGGGTGGAAATTGGAAGCAAAATTAATACATTTTTCTAGGTCCAGACGGGAACATGACGTGGCACCAAAACAGTTGTCGATATACCAATAAGAGTTCTGGGATGGAGCTAGAGTCTGACTGGAACAAGGAACGTTCCACATACCCCATGAAGAGACAGGCAAAACTGGGACCCGTACGGGTACCCATTGTTGCTCTTTTTAGCCTTAGTTTATTAGCTCTGATTATGTCACCTTTGCTCACGAGTCGCCAGGTATCTTTCTGATACCGCCACGTGGTTCAAGCTCGAGTTATGATTAATAAGTCAGCACACCGCTTAGTAAGATTGAAATCAACGGTCATTTATTATATACGACAAGCAATGCTTACACAATAATCCTACTATCTATATAGAAACCTATCACTACTGACCAATACTTAACTTTAAGAAGGGCCCCCCAGGTCAGGGAAACGAATGGCTTATCGAATCGGATCTGGCCCGCGGGATTCAAAAAGGCTGATACAGGTCGATGGCTAGGAGTCTTTATCGGGTAGCGATCGCTGGAGTCAAACTTACTGTTTCTGGTTGATGTTCTTGCGAAGGTCTCGAGCAGGAGAAGAAGGGAGAGAGAGCGAGATCTGAACTTGGCCCCTCACTTTATCGGGCCCAGGGGCTTCCCGCCTCTCGGGGCGGCCCTTGACCCTGAGTCCCAAGTGATTGGACTTGTTCCCTGATCACTGGGTTCGTTATATCCAATAACGGGGCGATTCCCCGATCGGGGGGTGGTCGTTCACCTGTCTTTGTTTCGGCCACTGCAGGCGCCGACGGGTCTGGCCCGGCATTCAATTGCTAATATGTTGCAATTGTTCCCGGGGATAGCCGATTAAACTGCAGATGTCTGGGTTGATGTGCTGCTAATGGTCTTGAGTATCGATCTGGGCCGACTTCCCCAGAGCCGAATATGCTATTCTGTCTGCAGCTGTCCGTTTGTGTCCTGTTGGCTGCTTTTCCCATCAGCCTTTCCGGTTAGCCATTTTAAATCGGGTTTTGGCCAAATTAATAGGGAATCAGCCATTTTAGGTGGCTACAGACCCTCCTTGTGATCCTAACGCGAAGCGTGAAGGATCACATAAATTTTGTCCTTTCCGTTCCCTGACCAGGGCGGGGGCACCTCCTACATGGCCACTACTCTGACCCTAGCTATGCACAAAAATTTACCTAAACAATTCTTGAGGGCGCTATGTCAGGCAGGGGCATGTATCTAAAAAAAAAATAAAAACTGGGAACCTCTAATTTTACCTAAACCACTCATCAAGCATTGCATCATCCTATCTCTCTAAGCATACAACAACAATCATAATATTCCATATATTCTTTCCTGGCTTGGCAGTCAAGCTCAGGATCATACATTTCTTTTTATTTACACGAAAACACAAGTTGTTTCATTATGTTTCATTATTCTGGTCTCATAGGTCGCGGGGATCTGGGGTCTGGTCATAACCGAATATAGGGGATCGGATCCGATATACCGGGGTTCGAGCGCGGTACACTCTCCTTTTTCACTTGCGGAGGCGCATGGTCTGTACTGCACAGCAAAGTATGGCCAATGCGAATAGTGCCTCAATGACGTATGACAGGGAGTACCAAGTTCTGAACTTGGCACACCAGGATAATGCAGCGTGGCTGGTGACTGGGCCCTCGGTACTGCGGGGCAGTGAAACATTAACAGCAGGGGGGTTTGGAGTAATGGGGTCCGCGTTCCCGCGCAACCAAATGTTCATCAAAAGAGTGTTGCGCACAATGAAAGGAGTCCTCATGGCTGTCCTCTTTTCTTTCTCTGTGTTCTCTGTTTTTCTCCGTTCCTGGAACTTCTGGAGTTCTGTAAAACAAGCATAGTATCTGTAACTACCTTGGTTTAATATCCGGTGTGTTAGTGTGTCTGTCCTTCTTGGGGCCAATTAAACCCTGATAATTGGTCACAATATGTGACTTCTCCCCCATTTTTTTTCAAAACAAATGTTAGGACACGGCACACTTCCCAATGGTGGACCAGTGCTAAGTTTATCATCCAAATGTTCTAGGATGTAACCCAAAGGTTGCCTAAATAAGTAAAACTGTTTTTGAAAGGAAAAAGGTTGAATGAGGTGCGTATGGGCTGCGACAGGTAAGATTTGAATGGAGTCCCCGGGTAGGATGGCTACCAATACCGTATGTCCCCTACCCGAGCGTTTTTGACCAACGGGGGGGTCCCCAGCCAGGGCTGTCTCACGCCGTTTCTCCACTGCCTGAGCAACCGACAAGAACGGACAAAAATGTAGTCACCATGGTGGGGTTGCTGTTCTGAATCTCCCGTCAAATCAGAAGAGCAGTTACGATCGGGCGCCTGATACCCGAACAAGTATCAGCTGAAAAGCTAGTTCCGCTGAACAAGCGTCTGGTGTCGGTGGGTGTCTGAGGCAAGTCCTCAGAGGTTTCGGCAGAATGGGCGTGTGGCCGCGGTGGGTGTCAGTGGGTAAAAAGCTAAAAAGTTCAGGTGAATGGGTGTGTGGCGGTGAGAACATTCTCCTGTTGGACGAACAACATTAAACAAACATACAAACAACGGAAAACATCCTGCAGGTTCCATCAGGAAGGACAACACTTTTCACCAAGTGTCTCCTTTAAATCATCATGTGGACACCTCAGTTCTCTGTTGCGAACAGGGTCGCAAAGGGGTTGGCGGCTTGGGAGTCAGACCCGAGGTCGTCACCTTCTCCCGGGTGCCAAACTCTGGAGTGAATTAGGGCGGAAAGGGCTGCGTGGTGTGAGTGGGGTCGCTCTCGTCGTTGCGGATGAGTCTGCAGGAGTTGTCGCGGTGCCAATGAGTTGGGTCGAGTTGGGTGGGAACAAAGTCGGGGTCGTCCGTGTGGTTCGGTGGTGTGGTTTGTTTAAGAAAGTGATGAGGAAGGGGTCACTGGAGTCGAAGTCGGAGTTGCTGGGTGTGGGACCAGGATAGTAGGGAGGCGTGCTGTGGCTGTCGTCAGAGTCACTGTCGCTGTCTCTGCTGCTGCAGTCTGTGGGCGTTCCGGGGCGGAGTGTAAAGTTTGTGGGTGGAGTCGGGGCGAGTCCGTGTCTGGACTGGACGTGGAAGGGGTTGGTGTGGTTACGTTGGCTGTGGGCGGGGTTTGGTCTGCTGCGTCAAGCATGACGTGGTGGGCGTGGTTTGACTGTGCTCCATAAACCTTTAGCTGGTTTATGTGAAACCACAAAGTCTTACCATTTTGGTATTTGATTTTGTATACCGATGGGCTTACTTTATCCGTAATGGAGTACGGACCCGAGTATTTCGGAGACAGAAATGTGCTGGGGTTATACACAGACAACATCACTTGTTGTCCTATATTATACTCCGTCGCATGCACTGCCTTATCAAAACGGGCCTTGCTCTGTTTTCTTTCAGTGCCCAGTTTAACAGCGGCTACTACCTGAGCCGTTTTTATATTTGCGAGTAATTGTTCAACGGCTTTCTCATGGGTGAGGGCCGTAATTTCAGGGCTGGTCAGGTCTAAACCCAACAAGTACTCTGTCCCTTTCATGGGGCGTCCGGTCATGAGGGTGTGTGGGGTGTAACCTGTGGAGGTGGAAATAGTGTTACGTAAAAACATCAGCGCAAAGGGGAGGACCGAATCCCAAGTGGTGTTATTCTGCTGGACCATTTTCCTTAGGGTAGTTTTTAGGGTCCGATTCATGCGCTCCACTATACCACTCGACTGAGGGTGGTGCGCAATGTGAAATGTTTGGGTTATGCCAAATATCGTGAGGACGTTCTGCATGACCCGTCCCGTAAAGTGAGAACCTTGGTCCGATTGAATACTGCGGGGGAGTCCCCATCTTGTAAAAATGTGGTGGGTTAAGATTTTGGCTGTGGTTTTCGCGGTGTTGGTGCGGGCTGGAAATGCTTCCACCCACTTTGTAAAAGTATCTATGACCACCAGAACATATTTATAGCCATTCCTGCAAGGGGGCAATGGACCTATAAAATCGATCTGGAGGTTAGTCTAGGGGCCGTTAACGGGTCGGGTGTGGCTGAGATGTGCCTTTTTGGCGTATCTATCTGGGTTGTTCTGAGCGCAGATGAGGCAATTCTCAATGTAATGGGATACACCCTCTTTGAGATTAGGCCAGCAACAAAGCTGTTTGAGGTGGGCTGCGGTGGGTTCGATTCCCTGGTGTCCATGACCATCATGGAATAAACAGATCATTTGGTTCCTATCCTGCACAGGAACTACATAAAAGGGTGTCCTTTAGCACCACACCGTCATGTGTGGTTATTGTATTTCTGTACCTCTCGTATGAGGCTGGAAACTTCCCTTTCTCGATTTCAGTGAGAGCGCTATCCTGCTTCTGGGCCTCTACTAGATCTTCAATCCTAGTCTGCGCGACCTGAACTGCATTCACTGGCGCACTCACTGGGGCGCTCTCGGGAGGGCTTCCAAAAATACCCATGCCTGGATCCTGCCTTAGCCAGTGCGTCGGCTTTTACATTTCCAGGGGGGGAGGAACGATGGTGGCTGCAGACTTTTATAATGCCAAAAGTCCTGTTCTTGGCTTTTTTCAGAATATGACGGAGTAATGGGGCTGAGGGGAGGGGTTTTCCATCCGCGGAAACAAATCCTCTCGTTTCCCAGAGGGGCAGAAATTCAGTGAGGCTGTTGCACACGTATAGACTGTCTGAATATATGTCTGCTGGGCTGGGGAAGGACTCTGGGTGCTCTACAATGTAAGCGATGGCCGCAAGCTCTGCTGCCTGCGCGCCTAAGTGTCCGGTTAATTTTAATGCGATTTCCTCAAGGGCGCGTCCCTGCGCGACCTCCACATAAATCCCACAACCTGTTATGCGTTGCCCATCCAGGATTGTGGAAGATCCATCCACATAAATCCTAATGGGGTCACACGTGTCCGGGTGAGGGGGGTTCTGAGATGGAGTGTCTAGTTTTCTGGGGGGTGTTTTAGCTATAAAGGGGCCTGTATTATGGTGGGGTGAAATGATCTCACACTCATGGGGGGTTCCGGGGTACTGTAGATTGTCCGCTAAGTATGTGTGAGTCTTTGTCCGTTTTACTGTGATGTCCCGTCCTTGTAAGAGAAGGGTCCACCTAGCAGCGCGGATTTGGCTGACGGTACCGTCTTTAAGTCGTCCGTCTAGTAAAAGTTGGGTGGGGGTGTGCTCGGTCAAAATGGTGATAGGGTTCAGTCCAGTAATGTATGAGAAGTACTGGACTGCCCAGAAAACTGCGAGCAGGTGCCTCTCACAGGCTGAGAATCCCTGCTCCACCGCATCTAAAATCCAGGAGGCATAAGCCATAAGTCTTAGCTGGTCGTGCTGTTCCTGCAGGAGCACGGCTGAAAGGGTGCGGTCTGTGGTCGCTACCTCTATGGCGTAAGGGGAAAGCGGGTCGGGAACTTGTAGTGCGGGGGCGGCTATGAGCGCCTGTTTTAATGATTCCACAGCATCCGTATGCTGCGGAAGCCATTCCCAGGGGGTTCCTTTCTTTAGGAGGTCTGAGAGGGGCGCTGCCTTTCTGGCGAAACCGTCAATGTGGTTTCGGCAGTAGCCAACCAGTCCTAAAAACGACCGGAGGGCTGAAACGTGTTGGGGAAGGGGCAATTTAGCGATCGAGTCAATTCTTTTGTGCTCGATCTCGCGTTTGCCGTGTGTGATAATTGTACCCAAATATACTTTTTCTTCCAATATCTGGGCCTTTTTGGGGTTTACTTTACAGCCAATGGAATGTAGTAATTCCAGGAGTTCGGACAGAAGCTCAATGTGCGATTCCTTTGTGTCTGCCTGCAGTAGTAGATCGTCTACATACTGTACCACACATTTGGGGCGAGAAAATTTTGCTAGTCCGTTTGCCAGCTGTCGGTGGAAAATGGAGGAGGAGTTGTGGAAGCCTTGTGGCAGGCATGTCCACGTGTACTGCTGCAGTGAAGTGAAAGTGAAGGCAAATTTATACTGGCACGCCTTTGCCAATGGAATGGACCAGAACCCATTACTGACGTCCAAAACCGTGAAATATCGGGCATGGAGTCCCTGTTTGAGCATGGTCTCGCGACTTGTTGCAACGGTGGGGGCTGCTGCGGGGGTGACTTTATTGAGTTCCCGATAATCAATGGTCAAGCGCCATGATCCGTCGGGTTTCCTTGCTGGCCAAATCGGGGCATTATTAGTTGAGGCTACCGATCTTAGGACGCCTTGCTCTAATAAGCTTTCCACAGGCTAAACCTTTAGGATTTCTCCCTCTGCTTCTAGGGGAAATCCGTACTGTTTCTGGGGTCTAGGGTCCGGTCCTGTTATTTGTACGGAACCGGCCATCCGTCCACAGTCGTGTTTGTGGGTTGCGAATGCTGCCCTGTTCTTTTGCAGGACTGCCCTAGCCTGTCGGTCCGTGCTGAGTGTGGTGGGGTTGAACCAAAACTCGCCTACTGCGCTAATTTTGTTCATATAGTCCCCTATATTGAGCGTTGCGGGGGCTTTAGCGGATTTCGCCATCTTCCAGACACACTGGTTGACTGGATTGAAAGAGAGGTGATGAGAATTCATGAAGTCGATCCCCAAAATGTGCTCTGCTGTTGGGGGCAGGTCGACTAACACTACGGGGTGTTTAGTATTAATGGTTCCGATCTGGATGGGTACAGGGGTTGTGATATGTCCCTGTTGTGAGTGGCCTGTGAAGCCGCTGAGGGTGATAGTGGCTGTGGTGGGCCACGTATCCTTACCAAGGGTGGAGGAATTTAAGGTTGTGTGGGACCCTCCTGTGTCCCAGAGAAGCTCGATCGGCTGTCCCCTAACCTTTGCTGCGACTACGGGTCGTCCTGACCTATCCCAAAGGGTATCGCAGACCCAGCTGGGGGAGCCTGTACACCGTCAGTCCGTTCCGGTCAAGTCTGTCTGATCGGACTGGGCGCTAACGCTATGTATGGGCTCTGCCTTTTTCTTACTGAGAGTGCCTGTCTGTTGGGCTGTCTGTGGTTTTTTAGGGGCCTTGCATTCTTTGGCAAAATGTCCCAACTGTCCGCAATTGTAGCATTCTTGCGGTTTTGCTGGGGGGCTGCTCTTTCCCTCGTTTACCCAGGCGGGGTTGTGAAGAGTGGTTTTTACTGCCTGCACGTCTGCGGCGGCTTGGTTTTCCTCGGGTTCTAGCTGCGGGTTTGCCGTGAGCCGCTTGTTCCCAGACGCGGGACAATCTTTTGACCACCCACTTCTCATTATGAGCCTCCTCCGAGGGGTCATAATTACTACAGGCATTCGGTCCTGCTTCCGTGGCATGGGAGATAAGGGTGCGGGTCCGTTTGGCCATATTGCCTGCGGACAAATGGGCACGGTCTACATTTCCGAAAATGGCTTCAAAGTGAATCCACAAGCGTCCTGCGAACGCTGTGGGGTGTTCAGACTTTTTCTGTCTGCACTTATTTAGACCGTCTACGGGGTCGCCCCGGTTGTACCCGATCGCATCCAGGATCGCGGTATGTATTTCTGCAAGGGTGCCTCCTCCTACATTCTGTGGGTCGGGAAGGGCTGCTGCGACCGATGGGTCTAAGCTGAGGACCGTGAGCTTTACCTGCTCTTTCTCATCCAGGCCGTACATGGTCGCCTGGTGTTTGACGGTGGCAAAGAAATGGTGTGGGTCTGAAGCGGGGAGGAACGGTGCGATTTTAGCACACGCGTCCCGTAATTGGGTCACTGTGAGGGGGGTGGAATATAAGACTTCCGCCTCGTTTGCGGTGGCGGTGCGGTGGGTTGTTACAGGGTTCATGGGAGCCTGTATTACCTGCTGTGTGGGGGGTGGGGGTGCTCTCCTCCTTTGGGATTTTCCCTGCGCACATGCTCCTTGAACATATCTCTGCGCTGTCTCTTGCAGTTCTTCCCAATCAGGGCCGTCTTCCTGGTCTAAACTTTCCCCAAAGGTGTCTTGGAATCCCTTTTGGACAGAAAGCATTGCTTGCAGGTCTGCAATTTGCTTTCGGCACTTTGCATGGTCTAAGGTACTCTGCCTTTGTTCTGTGGTTGCAGCATGGAGCGCTCTCAAGGCTGCCTTGAGATCACTACATTGCTTCTGTAGTGTCTCCACCTGCTTCTCCGTCTCTTTCTTAACCAGGATGGCACGCTGCGTGTCCTGATAAGCCTTCTCATACTGGGATTGAAAACTGCTTAAATGCGCCAGACAAGACTGGTGACCCCGTTTGGCGCCAGCCACCTCTTCGTCCTTGGCTTCTAACTGCCTTTTCAATTCCATGTTTTCCTTTTCCATCTCGCATACATCGATTCTACTCATACGATGTATGCCTTCTATTTCTTTTCGGAGCGTCCTGACGACCTCCTCTGTGCCTCGCAATTGTGCCATGCAGGACATGATTGCCATCGGCTTGCGCGCTTTCGCTAAGCTTTTCTTATGGATTTCACTCATGTTCTCCCACCAAGTATGCCCTATACTTCCGGGACCTGAGTCATCATTATTACAGAAACCGCTCCACACGGGCCATCCTTTGCCCTGCAGAAATTTGCGAATTTCCACTTCCCAAATGGGGCACTGTCCCACTTTAATGCTGCTGATCGGTGCGACCGCAAATTCTTCGGGGTTCATGAGGCATTGCATTGCCTGCATGGCCATCTCTCTTATCTGCTCGTTACGTTCAAATTTGGAACGGGGCTAAGGTGGTGTCGTAGTTGCGGGTACGGCTTGCGCTAATTTCCGAAAATACAGACTTCCGACAGTTTTGACGCAACAAAATCTATCAGTTTTACCTTATAACCCTGTTAGTTACGCATGCATACACACACTTCCGAATTGTGAATTATTAACCAGAACCGCTTGAACACTTGTGTTTTTTTTTTGTTTCCGATTGGATTCTATTCAAGTTGTTGGGGTTCTCCCGGAGTGGTTTTCCACTTCTATGTCGGGTCCCACCAGAGTCGCCAATTATGTTGCTCTTTTTAGCCTTAGTTTATTAGCTCTGATTATGTCACCTTTGCTCACGAGTTGCCAGGTATCTTTCTGATACCGCCACGTGGTTCAAGCTCGAGTTATGATTAATAAGTCAGCACACCGCTTAGTAAGATTGAAATCAACGGTCATTTATTATATACGACAAGCAATGCTTACACAATAATCCTACTATCTATATAGAAACCTATCACTACTGACCAATACTTAACTTTAGGAAGGGCCCCCCAGGTCAGGGAAACGAATGGCTTATCGAATCGGATCTGGCCCGCGGGATTCAAAAAGGCTGATACAGGTCGATGGCTAGGAGTCTTTATCGGGTAGCGATCGCTGGAGTCAAACTTACTGTTTCTGGTTGATGTTCTTGCGAAGGTCTCGAGCAGGAGAAGAAGGGAGAGAGAGCGAGATCTGAACTTGGCCCCTCACTTTATAGGGCCCAGGGGCTTCCCGCCTCTCGGGGCGGCCCTTGACCCTGAGTCCCAAGTGATTGGACTTGTTCCCTGATCACTGGGTTCGATATATCCAATAACGGGGCGATTCCCCGATCGGGGGGTGGTCGTTCACCTGTCTTTGTTTCGACCACTGCAGGCGCCGACAGGTCTGGCCCGGCATTCAATTGCTAATATGTTGCAATTGTTCCCGGGGATAGCCGATTAAACTGCAGATGTCTGGGTTGATGTGCTGCTAATGGTCTTGAGTATCGATCTGGGCCGACTTCCCCAGAGCCGAATACGCTATTCTGTCTGCAGCTGTCTGTTTGTGTCCTGTTGGCTGCTTTTCCCATCAGCCTTTCCGGTTAGCCATTTTAAATCGGGTTTTGGCCAAATTAATAGGGAATCAGCCATTTTAGGTGGCTACACCATAGCCACAACTTTGGTTTGGAGGAAATGAGACACGTTAAAGGAGAAATTGTTGGGTGTGAGGACAAGATCATCCAGACGGAGGAGAGTGTTGGTGGATGGGGATTCAGTTCACTTCCAATTTCCACCCCTCTATCACCTTATGGCTGGAGAAGGGGAAGGCTGGGAAATGGCAGAAGCAGATATCAGGGGGCCTGAAGCAAAGCCATAAGCAGCAGAACCCCCAAAGAAACACTGAAAATTAGATTGGGGGGGGGGGGGGGGTGGCAGGAGAAGGGGGGAGGGCAGGAAAAAGGGGGTGGAGTCAAACAACAAAGGGGGAGGGGAAGGGGGAAATACCGGATACATGTAAATAGAAGATAACTGCCTACTTTATAATAAGTAACCTGAGGAAGGAACTTAAAACAACAAAAGGAGGGGAGCGGTAGGGGACCAAGAGGAGGCGTTGATACCATGGGAAATGTCTTGCATATTGTACCCTATACACACATCCTGGTTGAATGTACAGTGTATAAAATGTAAAACTTTAATAAAAACATTTATAAAGAAAAAAGATAATGTCTTCGACAGTGCTATCAAGCGCCACTTGGTGAGCAATAACATATTCATTTCCGTTGAGTTCTATCTTCCAGGATCTTTTGGTTCCTGACCTCATCACAGCCTAAGTCGAAACATAGAAAAAAGAAAAGGGAAGGGAGATTGCCCTTTTCACCGAGGCCATCATTTACATAGAGACTGCACTTGGCTGAACTGGCGTCAAGGGGCGCTAGCAAAATTGATGGGAATCAGGTTGGGGCCGTGGAATTCTGCACTGGTTAGGGTCATTCCGAGCACAAAGGAAGATGATTGTTGTTGGAAGTCAATCATTTCAGTCCTGGGCCATTGCTTCAGTTTTTTTGGGTCGTTTTTCCCTCAGCCATTATCAGCTGGTTCTTCAATGTCCTTCCTTCCATTGTGTGGCCAGATGTGAGGCTGATGTTTGACACTATTTGCAAAAACTCAGATACTGAAGCAGTCCAATTCCATATGGTGCACGACCTGGGCAATTTCCAGTCTTGGGCTGATAAGTGACAAGTAACATTCATGCCACACAAGTGGCAGGCAATGTCTGACGAGAGAATCTAACCATTTCCACTTGACAATCAATAGCATTGTGGGGCTGGTTTAGCACCAAAGTTTAGGGCTAAATCGCTGGCTTTGAAAGCAGCCCAAGGCAGTCCAGCAGCACGGTTCAATTCCCATACCAGCCTCCCCGCACAGGAGCCGGAATGTGGCAACTAGGGGCTTTTCACAGTAACTTCATTTGAAGCCTTCTTGTGACAATAAGCGATTTCATTTCATTTTCATTTCATTACCAATACTTTTTTTTAATAAACAATTTTATTAAGGTGTTTATGGCATTGTAAACAGTTACAGTTTTCAGTAATGTGCCACCCCCCCCCGGGTGCAGGAACCCCCACAGGCCCCCCCCCCCTCCCCCCCCAGCGTTCCAGCGCAATTCCCGCTGACAGCGACCAGATGTCATGTTGGGGTGGCCGCTCTGCCCATCCGGGCCGGAGAATCGGCGCTCGCCTTTTGCAAACGGCGAGCGGCCAGGCGTGATTCTCGTGGTGCTGGTTTGGGAGGGGGGGGGGGGGGGGCGGGGAGAAACGAGTCCGGGTGTTGGGGCAGCGTGGCGGAACTCGCGCGGCGCCCTGGCAATTCTCCCACTCGGCGTGGGGGGGAAGAATTCCGCCCTGTACCCGCCTATTTATCCCTCCTATTCTACTGTAATCTGCCCCGCACCCCCCGCTGACATTTAATTCCCCGCGAAGAGGTCGATGAATAGTTGCCACCTTCGGGCAAACCCTGATACAGATCCTCTCATGGCAAACTTAATTTTTTTCCAGCCCCAAAAAGCTCGACAAGTCCGAGAGCCATGCTTCGGTCTTCGGGGCTTTGAGTCCCTCCATGCCAGCAATATACGTCGCCAGGCTACCAGGGAAGCAAAGGCCAAGACGTCGGCCTCCCTCTCCTCCCAGACCCCCGGGTCTTCCGAGACCCCAAAAATTGCCATCACTGGACTCATCACCACCCTAGTTTTCAGTACCTGGGACATGTTGTCCACAAATCCCTCCCACTATCCCCTAAGTTTTGGGCATGCCCAGAACATGTGGATCTGATTCGCTGGCCCTCCCGCACACCTAGCGCACTTGTCCTCCACCCCAAAAAATTGACTCACCTGCGCCACCGTCATGTGGGCCCAGTGGACGACCTTGAACTGAATCAGGCTGAGCCTCGCACATGTTGCAGTTGAATTTACCCTACTCGGGGCTTCCACCCATACCCCCCCTCCATCTCCTCGCCGAGTTCCTCCTCCCACTTGAGCTTCAGTTCCTCTGCCTGGAACTCCTCCCCTTTCGTAAGTTCTCGGTAAATATCCGAGACTTTCTCCTCTCCGGCCTCTCCCCTAGAGACTACTCTGTCCTGCATCGCATTTGGTGGTAAGCGTGGGAATGTTGGGACCTGTCTGCGTATGAAGTCATGCACTTGCAAGCACGGAAAGTCATTCCCTCTTACTAGTCCGAATTTCTCCTCCAAGGCCCTCATGCTCGAGAAGCCCCCCCCCCCCCCCTGCCAAAAGAACATATCGCCCATCCTTCCCACCCCCGCCCGCCGCCACGCTCAGAATCGGTGGTTGTCGCATATTGGAGACCAGACCGATGCTCCCACCTACCCTACATGCCTCCTCCACTGGCCCCATATCCGCAGAGCTGCCACCACTCCTGGCCGGTGGGAGCGGTAGGGGGGCCGTGACCAGGGCTGCCAAACTGGTGCCCCCTGCACGAAGCCGCCTCCACTCGCCCCCATAAAGACCCCGTACCCACCATCCAACTCCTTACCATGGCTATGTTGGCCGCCCAGTAGTAGTTGCTGAGGTTCAGCAGCACGGTTCCTCTCAAGCATCGCTTTCTTCAACCGCGGGGACCTCCCCGCCCAGACAAAGCCCATAATAATGTTGTTGACCCTTTCGAAGCAGGACCGTGGGATGAAAATCGGGAGGCACTGAAAAATAAACAGGAATCTTGGGAGGATTGTCACCTTTACTCTGCACTCATCCCGCAAGCAATAGCGGGAGTGCATCCCATCTCCTAAACTTGCTCTTCATTTGCTCTACCACTCTCGTCAAATTTAGCTTGTGTAGCCTGCCCCAGTCTCGCGCTACCTGTATCCCTAAGTATCGGAAACTTTCTCCGACCATCCTAAATGGCAGCCCCTTCAACCTGTTCTCTTGGCCCCTCACCTGCAGTACAAACATCTCACTCTTAGTCATGTTCAGTTTGTACCCTGAAAACCTGCCAAATTCTCTCAATATTCCTAGTATACTGTCCATCCCAGCCAGTGGGTCCGATACATACAGGAGCAGGTCGTCCGCGTTCAGCGATACCTTGTGCTCCACCCCTCCCCTAATCATTCCCTTGCACCCCCTCGCAGCTCTCAGGGCAATCGCCAGAGGTTCTACAGTGCAAACAGCAACGGGGAGAGGGGACATTCCTGTCTGGTCCCCTTCATTACCATTACTGAGTCCTCCGCTGTCAATGTCCTCAGGGTTACTATTGACCAGAAGTTCATCTGGACTAGCTATATAAATATTGTAGCTTCAAGATCAAGTCAAAGGCTAGGAATCCTGCGGCGGGTAATTCATCTCCTGACTTCTCAAAACCTGTTCACCATCTACAAGTCAGGAGCGTAATGGAATGCTCTCCACTTGGCCTGAATGAGTGCAGCTGCATTAACAGTCAAGAGCTCGACAACATTCAGGGCAAAGCAGACCGCTTGATTGGCACCCCATCCGCCACTTTCAACATTCACTCCCTCCACCTCCAACGGAAAGTGTAAACAATGTGTGCCATCTACAAGATGTATTGCAGCAACTCACCAAGGTTCCTTCAACAGCACCTTCCAGACCTGTGAACTCTTATCACCAAGAAGGACAATAGCAGCAGCTGTATGGGAGCACGACCACCTGCAGTTCCTCTCCAAGTCAGTCACCACCCTGACTTCTAACTATATCGCGATTCCTTCCCTGTCCCTGGGTCAACTCCTAACTGTGTACTATTTTGGACTTCCGGGTGCGGCGATGACCAGCTAAGTCGCACATTTCGGCAGCTCCCGGTGGAACGGACTTTTGGGCTCTTAATAGGAGCCCCAACGGCAATTTAAACGGCCAAAAACACTGTGCGGTAAACCAGAAGGGAATCCCCCCGGACACGTATGGATAAGGGAGAGGATAGCGGCCAGATTGCGGAGGATCCTCTGGAGCAGCGGCAAGGAAGGCAAGCACAAAGCAAGATGGCATCGGAAGGTGGCCGTTTGTTATGGGGCCCGGACCAACAAGAGTTCCTGCGGCGCTGTGTGGAAGAACTGAAAAAGGAGTTGAAGAAGGAGCTGTTGGCCCCGATATTACAGGCGATTGATGGGCTAAAGGAGGAGCAGAAGACCCAACAGCAGGAGCTTCGGGTTGTGAAGGCAAAGGCTGCTGAAAATGAAGACGAAATACAGGGCCTGGTGGTGAAGACAGACGCACGAGGCACAGCACAAAAGGTGTGTGGAAAGGCTGGAAGTACTGGAGAATAATTCGAGGAGGAAGAATTTAAGGGTTCTGGGTCTTCCCAAAGGCGCAGAAGGGGCGGACGTCGGGACATATGTGAGCACGATGCTTCACTCGCTAATGGGATCGGAGGCCCCGACGGGCCCTTTGGAGGGGGAGGGAGCTTATCGAGTTTTGGCGCGAAGACCGAGGGCTGGAGAAATACCTCGAGCTATAGCGGTGAGGTTTTTCCGCTATAATGACAGAGAGACGGTCCTCAGATGGGCGAAGAAAACTCGGAGCTGTAGGTGGGAGAACGCGGTGATCCGCGTATACCAGGATTGGAGTGCGGAGGTGGCGAGAAGGAGGGCAAGTTTTAATCGGGCTAAGGCGGTGCTTCGCAAAAAGAAGATCCAGTTTGGAATGTTACAACCGGCGAGATTGTGGGTCACACACCAAGGGAAGCACCACTACTTTGAGACGGCAGAAGAGGCGTGGACATTCATTGTGGACGAGAAGCTGGAATAGTCTGGCGAGAGAAAGAACTTTTGGGACAAAGTGGTGGGGTGATTATGTGGGGCGAGGAAAAGGGGGGGGGATGATTTTTCAATTTGTTAATCTTGCGATCCTGTAACTTTTCTCTCTTCCCCCATGTTGGGGGGGAGTATGAGGAACTGTGGGTGCCGGCCATTAGTGGCGGGGCCGAGTGGGAAACGCGGGCTTTGTTCCCGCGCTATGGTAATTATGGCGGGAACAGGGATGCAGGAAGGAGGGGGCCTCGCACAGTGGGGGCCGAGGACAAGGGGGGAAGCCGAGGTCAGCCAGAGTTCGCTGACTTCTGGGAGCAACATGGGGGGTGCAACTACACTAGATAGCGATCTGGGGGGGGGGGGGTTAACTGGGTTGCTGCTGCTAAGGAGAAGGGGGAGCTGTTATGGGATGGGGTTGCCGAGGCGGGAGGGCGCCGTCGGAGGGATACACGGGTGCGTGGGAACCGGGTGAGGAGCTGGGTTAAAAAAGGGGATGGCTAGTCGACAAGGGGGGGGGTGGGGTAAAGAGCCCCCCAACCCGGCTGATCACGTGGAATGTGAGAGGGCTGAACGGGCCGATTAAAAGGGCACGGGTACTCGCACACCTAAAGAAATTAAAGGCAGATGTGATTATGTTGCAGGAGACGCATCTGAAACTGATAGACCAGTTCAGACTACGTAAAGGATGGGTGGGGCAGGTGTTTCATTCGGGTTTGGATGCGAAGAACAGGGGGGTGGCTATCTTAGTGGGGAAACGGGTACTGTTTGAGGCAAAGACCATAGTGGCGGATAGTGGGGGTAGATATGTGATGGTGAGTGGCAGATTGCAAGGGGAGGCGGTGGTTCTGGTGAACGTATATGCCCCGAACTGGGATGATGCAAATTTTATGAGGCGTATGTTGGGACGTATCCCAGACCTGGAGGCGGGAAAGTTGGTAATGGGAGGAGACTTTAATACGGTGCTTGATCCAGGGCTGGACCGATCGAGGTCCAGGACCGGGAGGAGGCCGGCAGCGGCCAGGGTGCTCAAGGACTTCATGGAGCAGATGGGATGGGTAGACCCCTGGAGATTTAGTAGGCCTAGGAGTAAGGAGTTCTCATTTTTCTCCCATGTCCACAAAGTATACTCACGGATAGACTTTTTTGTCTTGGGAAGGGCACTGATTCCGAAGGTGACAGGGACGGAATATACGGCCATAGCTATTTCGGACCACGCTCCACATTGGGTGGACCTGGAGGTAGGAGAGGAAAAAGAACAGCACCCACTTTGGAGAATGGATATGGGCTTATTGGCTGATGAGGGGGTATGTTTAAGGGTGAGGGGGTGCATCGAAAGGTACTTGGAGCTTAATGACAATGGAGAGGTTCAGGTGGGAGTGGTCTGGGAGGCGTTGAAGGCGGTGGGTAGAGGGGAACTGATATCCATAAGGGCACATAAAGGGAAGCAAGAAGGTAAAGAAAGGGAGCGATTGCTGAAAGAACTTTTGAGGGTGGACAGGCAATATGCGGAGGCACCGGAGGAGGGACTGTACAGGGAAAGACAAAGGCTACATGTGGAATTTGACCTGCTGACCACGGGTAAGGCAGAGGCACAGTGGAGGAGGGCACAGGGTGTACAGTATGAGTATGGAGAGAAGGCGAGTCGGCTACTGGCCCACCAATTGAGGAAGAGGGGAGCAGCGAGGGAGATAGGTGGGGTGAGAGATGAGGAGGGAGAGATGGAACGGGGAGCGGAGAGAGTGAACGGGGTGTTCAAGGCATTTTATGAGAGGTTATATAAGGCTCAGCCCCCGGAGGGGAAGGAGGGAATGATGTGTTTCTTTGATCAGCTGGAATTCCCTAAGGTGGAGCAGCAGGAGAGGGCGGGACTGGGAGCACAGATTGAGATGGAGGAGGTGGTAAAAGGGATTGGGAGCATGCAGGCGGGGAAGGCCCCAGGATCGGCCGGATTCCCGGTGGAATTTTATAGGAAGTATATGGGCTTACTGGCCCCGCTTTTGACGAGAACCTTTAATGAGGCTAGGGAAAGGGGGCAGCTGCCCCCGACTATGTCGGAGGCAACGACATCGCTCCTTTTGAAGAAGGAAAAAGACCCGCTGCAGTGTGGGTCCTACAGGCCCATTTCCCTTTAAAATGTAGATGCTAAGCTCCTGGCCAAGGTGATGGCGATGAGGATAGAGGACTGTGTCCCGGGGGTGGTCCACGAGGATCAAACTGGGTTCGTTAAGGGGAGACAGCTGAACACGAACATACGGAGGTTGCTAGGGGTAATGATGATGCCCCCACCAGAGGGGGAGGCAGAGATAGTGGTGGCGATGGATGCCGAGAAAGCATTCAACAGAGTGGAGTGGGATTATCTGTGGGAGGTGCTGAGGAGATTTGGTTTTGGAGAAGGGTATATCGGATGGGTACTGCTGCTGTATAGGGCCCCGGTGGCGAGCGTGGTCACGAATAGACAGAGGTCTGATTACTTCCGTCTTCATAGAGGGACGAGGCAGGGGTGTCCCCTGTCTCCGTTACTGTTTGCATTGGCGATTGAGCCCCTGGCCATAGCACTGAGGGGCTCCAGGAAGTGGAGGGGAGTGCTCAGGGGAGGAGAAGAATACCGGGTATCCTTGTATGCAGATGATTTATTGTTGTATGTTGTGGACCCAGTGGAGGGGATGCCTGAGATAATGCAGACACTCAGGGAGGTTGGGGAATTTTCGGGGTGCAAATTGAATATGGGTAAGAGTGAGTTGTTTGTGGTGCATCCGAGGGAGCAGAGCAGGGGAATAGATGACTTACCGCTGAGGAAGGTAGCAAGAGATTTCCGGTACTTAGGGATTCAGATAGCCAGGAGTTGGGGAACCTTACACCGGCTTAATTTAACAAGATTGGTGGAACAGATGGAGGAGGATTTCAAGACATGGGACATGGTGCCCCTGTCACTGGTGGGTAGGGTGCAGGCGGTCAAAATGGTAGTCCTCCCGAGATTCCTCTTTGTGTTTCAGTGCCTTCCGGTGATGGTTACGAAGGCTTTTTTCAAGAGAATTGAGAAAAGTGTCACGAGTTTTGTGTGGGCCGGGGAGACCCCGAGAGTGAGGAGGGGGTTCTTGCAGCGTAGCAGGGATAGGGGGGGGGCTGGCACTACCGAGCCTAAGTGAATACTACTGGGCCGCCAATATCTCAATGGTGTGTAAGTGGATGGGAGAAGGGGAGGGAGCGGCGTGGAAGAGATTGGAGATGGCGTCCTGCAGGGGAACCAGCCTACAAGCAATGGTGACGGCGCCATTGCCGTTCTCCCCGAAGAAATATACCACAAGTCCAGTGGTGGTGGCAACACTTAAAATTTGGGGGCAGTGGAGACGGCATAGGCGAAGGACGGGAGCCTCGGTGCAGTCCCCGATAAGAAATAACCATAAGTTTGTCCCGGGGAGAATGGATGGGGGATTTGGAGCATGGCAGAGAGCTGGGGTTGTGCAACTGAGAGATCTGTTTGTAGATGGGATGTTTGCGAGTCTGGGAGCGCTGACGGAAAAATATGGGTTGCCCCAAGGGAATGCATTTCGGTACATGCAACTGAGGGCTTTTGCGAGGCAACAGGTGAGGGAATTCCCGCAGCTCCCGACGCAGGAGGTTCAGGATAGAGTGATCTCAGGGACATGGGTGGCGGATGGTAGGGTGTCGGATATATACAGGGAAATGAGGGACAAGGGGGAGATCATGGTGGATGAGCTGAAGGGGAAATGGGAAGAAGAGCTGGGGGAAGAGATTGAGGAGGGGCTGTGGACTGATGCCCTACGTAGGGTAAACTCGTCGTCCTCGTGCGCCAGGCTAAGCCTGATACAATTCAAGGTTTTACACAGGGCACATATGACCGGAGCACGGCTCAGTAAATTTTTCGGGGTAGAGGATAGCTGTGGGAGATGCTCGAGGGTCGAGCCAGGCTGGGGGTTGGATGTATTCGGGGTTGCAGAAGAGCCGGGAGTGCAGGAGGTGAAAGAGGCTGATGTTTTGGCCTTTGCGTCCCTAGTAGCCCGGCGAAGGATATTGTTTATGTGGAAGGAAGCCAAACCCCCGGGCTTGGAGACCTGGATAAATGACATGGCAGGGTTTATAAAACTAGAACGGATAAAGTTCGCACTAAGGGGTTCGGCTCAAGGGTTCACCAGGCGGTGGCAACCGTTCATTGACTACCTCGCAGAACGATAAAGGAAATGGGAAGGTAGCAGCAGCAACCCAGGGGGGAAAGGGGGGGGGGGGGGGAGAGCCCGGGCGGGCCCTCAGGGGTGTTTTTGTATAGATATTTGTATTAGGCTATGTATATTGGATTGTTTGATTTTATTTTTGGAGAGTTATTATTTTTGATATGGCAGTTGCCATTTAGTTTATATATTATTTATTTATTAAAAACGGCCACTGTTATTTATACTGCTTTACTGTTGTAAAAAGGGAAACCTTTGTATTGATTTGTTTGGCCAAAAAAAATTTGATTAAAATATATTATTAAAAAAAACTGTGTACTATTTTGCAACTCGCTCCCTCTACTCAACTTTGAAATTTCAACTTTAAAATTTTCAATAAAAATAAGTTCATTTTCAATGTTTTATTTCTTGGCACAGTGCTAACAAAAAAGTGGAGGCCGAGTACAATGATTTACTGGGGATGTTGTTATTTTACAGTGGTAGTCAATCAGAATCTCTTACTGGGGATGGACATGGCTATTTAATGGACATATCCATTAAATATCCATGTATCAAAAAATGATAAAGACAAAGTAGAAGAATTAGATTGGATTGGATTTGTTTATAGTCACGTGTGCCGAGGTACAGTGAAAAGTATTTTTCTGCGAGCAGTTCACCAGATCATTCGGTAGGAAATGGGAAATAAGGGAATCGACAGGAAGGATCCTTGCATAAAGAAAACACTTATTTTCTGAGGAGTGCAGCTGCATGCTTTCTACTTTCTCGATCTATGGTCAATTTTATTTCCTCATGTATTTTTGAAAGAAATTTTGCCAAGAACTCTGACTGAGAACTGTTTGGATTTTCATCCTCCCTTGCCGTCCTCATCAAGGAGTGTCTGACCTCCAGTGTAACGGGTAATTCAATGTAGGGACAATGTATGGGCTGCACGGTAGCACAGTGGTTAGCACTGTTGCTTCCCAGATACAGGGTCCCAGGTACGATTCCCAGCTTGGGTCACGGTCTGTGCTGAGCCTGCACGTTCTCCCCGTGTCTGTGTGTGTTTACACCGGGTGCTCCGGTTTCCACCCACAGTCCAAAGATGTGCAGGTTAGGTGTATTGGCCATGTTAAATTGCTCTTAGTGTCCTAAAAGGTTAGATGGGGTTAATGGGTTACTGGGATAAGGTGGAGGTGCGGGCTTGAGTGTAGGGTGCTCTTTTCAAGGGCCGGTGCTGACTTGATGGGCCGAATGGCCTCCTTCTGCACTGTAAATTCTATGATGGCACTGGAGAAGGAGAGAAGTTTTCTGGGCTCCATTGTCGTTTAACCAGCTCACAGGGTTAATGCTGGTCAGCCATATGCTCTGCAATGCATCAGGGAGGGAAAATGGTTACTTGGACACTTTGTACTAGGAGGTGGTTATCATAATATACACATCAGTATATGATGGTGCAGAGACACACTGACTGACACACTGCAAGACCAATCAACACACACAACACAGCAGCCAATCACCAGTTAGGGCACAGTCACTATAAAGACAGAGGGCACTAGTTTTCCCGCTCATTCGGGATGCAGCCTCTGAGACAGACAGAGCCCGCAGTCAGTAGCACAAACATCCACCATGTGCTAGCAGTATAAGCTGGTCAGGTTAGGCATAGATCTTCAGTCAATCTAACATAGTGTCGACCCACAGTGCAAGTATATTTAACAGCTCTTAGTTAAATAAAATAGAGTTGTACTATTACAAGTGTTGGTAGCCTGTCTATGTTACTGCTAAGGTAAACGCAGTCTCCACAGATCCAGAGTGCCCAACACATCAGCGGTCACACCCCTTAGGATAGGGTCCTGATCTGATCAGTGGTCAGAGACAGGAGGGACTGTGAGTGAGTCAGTTAAGGGGACTCCGAGAGTGCAGGAGGTTCAGCAGGTAATGCTGAATTATTACCGAGCCACATGCAAATTGGCATCGGGCAAATAAGATTAGAGAAATTAATGCATGGCTCAAAAACTGTTGTGAGAAAAGTGAGTTCCAATTCTTGGGGTACTGGCAACAGTACTGAGAAAGGTGGGTGCTGTCCTATTGGGGCAGTCTACACCTGAGCTGTGCTCGGACCAGTGTTCTATGGAGCCACATATCTAGGGACGTAGAGTGGGAGTAAGGGATCAAATTTGGGAAAAAGTAGTAAAATGAAGAGTATGGACAAGGCAAGAGAGAGTAAGATACTAATACAGGCCATGACAGGAAGGCATAGAATACAAATCCAAGAGTAAATCAGTAGATAAAGCTAGAGATTACTAAAATAATTGATGTGGAGATGCCGCCGTTGGACTGGGGTGGGCACAGTAAAAAATCTTACAGTACAAAACCTGTTGGTCTTTAACCTGGTGTTGTAAGACTTCTCAAAATAATTGAAGGACAAAACTAAATCTGAATACGCATAGCATTTGAAATAAAACAGATGATCTGATAGAAATAAGAGAGTATTATCTGATGGCCATTATAGAGTCATGACTGCAGGATGACATAGATTGGGACCTGAATATTGAAGGGTATATGACATTTCAGAACGACAGGAAGCGAGGAAAAGATGGAGAGGTGGCTCTGTGAATGAATGATGGAATTCATACATCAGAGAGGGATGACCCAAGTTCAGGGAACCAGAATGTAGAAGCAGTTTGGGTAGAGATGGGGAGTTCATAGAATGTTTTCAGGGTAATTTCTTATAACAAAGATGTTGTGGAGCCAACCAGAGAGCATGTTATGCTAGACCTGGTATTGTGTAACGAGATTGGATTAGTGAAAATGCCCCTAGGTAGTAGCGATCGTAATATGATTGAATTTTACATTCAGCCTGAAAGAGAAAAGAGTGGTTGTAAAACAGAAGGGGCTGTTTAGCACAGGGCTAAATTGCTGGCTTTGAAAGCAGACCAAGGCAGGCCAGCAGCACGGTTCAATTCCCGTAACAGCCTCCCTGAACAGGTGCCGGAAATGTGGCAACTAGGGGCTTTTCACAGTCACTTCATTTGAAGCCTACTCGTGACAAGCGATTTTCATTTCATTTTCATTTTCAAATATGAGGGCATGAAAACAGAGCTAACTAAAATGAACTGGCAAGTGAAGTTAAGGGATAGGTCAGTAGAGAGGCAGTGACACGCATTTAATAATAATCTTTATTGTCAAAAGTAGGCTTACATTAACACTGCAATGAAGTTACTGTGAAAATTCCCTAGTCACCACACTCCGCGCCTGTTCGGGTACACAGAGGGAGAATTCAGAATGTCTAATTCATCTAACAGCATGTCTTTTAGGACTTGCAGGAGGAAACCGGAGCACCCGGCGGAAGCCCACACAGACACGGGGAGCACATGCAGACTCCGCATTGACAATGACCCAAGTCGGGAATCGAACACTGGTCCCTGCCGCTGTGAAGCAACAGTGCTAACTACTGTGGGACGTTACAGAATATACAGAATGGGTGCATTCCAACGAGAAAGAAAAATTCCAAGGGTGGCCCCACTGTCCGTGGTTAACTTTAAAAAAAAGTTAAAGGCAGTATCAAATTAAAGGAAAAGCATATAATTGTTCCAGGGTGGGGAGCAGATCAGAGGATTGGAAAGAATATTTAAAAAATAACAGAGCATAACTAAAAGATGTCTGGAGAGAGGGAGAGAAGGCTATGAATTTAAAAACCAATTGTATTAGCTTCCATAGATACGTAAAGAAAATTGTTAACAAAGTGAGTATTGGTCCTCTCTCAATTGAGTCTGGAAAATTAATGTAAAATGAGATGACAGGTGAATTGAACTGATATTTAGAATTGGTCTTCATAATCAAAGGTAAAGCAATATCCCAAAATCTGTAAATCAAGAAAGGGAGGAACTCCAGATAATTACAATAACCAGGAAAGTGATACTGATCAAATTGTTGGTACTGTGGGCTGTCAAGTCCCCAGGTTCTGATGTATTTCATCCTGGGGACTTATAGAACATACAGTGCAGAAGGAGGCCATTCGGCCCATCGATTCTGCACCGACCCACTTAAGCTCTCACTTCCACTCTATCCCCGTAACCCAATAACCCCTCCTTCCCCTCTGAACATTTTGCACACTAAGGGCAATTTAGCATGGCCAATCCACCTAACCTGCACGTCTTTGGACTGTGGGAGGAAACCGGAGCACCCGGAGGAAACCTACGCAGGCACGGGGAGAACGTGCAGACTCCGCACAGACAGTGACCTAGCGGGGAATCAAACCTGGAACCCTGGCGCTGTGAAGCCACAGTGCTAGTCACTTGTGCTACTGTGCTGCCCAGTATGGTGAGATGGTTGTTGTGCTGCTTTCCAAAATTCCTTAGATTCGGGGGAGATTTCATTAGATTGAAATATAGAAAATGTAACTCATTTATTCAAAGAGGGAGGGAGAAGAAAGCAGGAAACTACAGACCAGTTAGCATCACATCTGTCATAGGGAAAATGTTAAAAGCTGTTATTAAAGACGTCATAGCAGGACACTTAGATAAGTTCATCGTAATCAAGCTAGTCAACTTGGTTTTGTGAGGAATATCACGTTTAACTAATTTATTGGAGTTCTTTGAAGCAGCAACGTCTGCTGTGAATTAAGAGGAACTGATTAATATACTAAATTTAGATTTTCAGAAAGCAGTTGATAAGGTGCCAATGAAAGGTTTTTGTAGAAAATCAAAGCCCATGGTGTCGGGAGTAACATATTTGCATGGATAGCAGATTGGCTAGCTAACAGGATACAGTTGACACAAACGGGTCATTTTCTGGTTGGCAAGATGTAATGTGTGATACTTCACTGGGATCAGTGTTGTGGGGCCTCAACTTTCTCTAATTTGTACAAGCAATGTGGATGAAGGAACGAAAGGTATGGATGAAGGAACAAAAGGTATGGTTGCTAAATTTGCTGATGATACAAAGATAGGTAGGAAAGTAAGGAGGAAAGAGACACAAGCTACTGGAGGACAGGATAAGTCAGTGGACAAAGATCTGACTAATGGAATTTAATGTGGGAAAGAGGGAAATTGTTCATTTTGGCAAGAAGCAAAAAAGAAAAGTTATCTTAATGGTGAGAGATTGCACAGCTCTTAGATGCAAAGAAATCTGGGTGTCAAGGTGCATGAATCTTAAAAGGTTAGTATGCAGGTACAGCAAGAAATTAGGAAGCTAATAGAATGTTATTGTTTATTGCGAGGGGCATGGAATGCAAAAGTACGGTGGTTATGCATCAGTTATACAGGGCATTGGTGCGAACACATCTGGAATACTATATATACAGTATTGTATATTTAGGATGGATGAAGTAGTTCAGAGAAAGTTTGCAAGACAAATTCCTGGAATGGATTTGGATTTGTTGTCCCATATACTGAGGTACAATGAAAAGTATTGTTCTGTGTACAGTCCAGACAGATCATTCCATACATGAAAAACATAGGACATTAATAGATACACAATGTAAATACATAGACACAGACATTGGTTGAAGCATATAGAGTGTAATAAAGATGCGCGGAGAGATCAGTTCAGTCCATAAGAGGGTCATTGAGGAGTCTGGTAACAACAGCGGGGAAGAAGCTGTTTTTGAATATGCGAGTGCGTGTTCTCAGACTTTAGTATCTCCTGCCTGATGGAAGAGGTTGGAAGAGAGAATAAGCCAGGTGGGATGGGTTTTTGAACATTAGACGTATTGTTTATGCACATACAGATGCAAATGAATTTTCCTTTCGATAAATTTCATTATAAAGTAGGTTATCTGCCTGGCCATAGTTAAAGTTTTTGTGGTGATTTGCAGGTAGAAGAGGAATTATGGGAGGAGGAATTCTTGGAACGGTGTTTTCAGGAGATGCTGGATGAGGAGGACCAAGAATGGTTCATTCCAGAGCGGGATTTGCCAGGCATCAACCAGGTGCAACAACAAATGAATGGACTGTCCATAACTGACAGCAACAAGACAGAAGAACTTGTGGTAAGGAGCAAAGAATGGTGATTTAACACACTCGCACAAGGGGCCAGTGCACACCACATTAATGTAAAACTATTTGTTTTCTGATCAGTACACTGAATGACCTGGCACATTGCTTTCCTTTCTATATTGATATTAAATAGGTTTGTAGGTCTAGATTATCACAAAGTAATTTGGTGTTCTTAAGTCTTTATCCTTAACTCTTGTTAGATTATTCGGAGGATAAATATTTGCTTTGATTTTTTGCGATAACTGGGCAGCCATGAAATTGCACAAAGCAAGTCCACACCAAAAATAAAACTACAGTGCATGCATCAGATGTTTAGGTTTAGCATTTAAAATCCCATCAAGGCGCTGAGGACCTGGGTTTGATCCCGGCCCCAGGTCACTGTCCGTGGGAGTTTGCACGTTCTCCCCATGTCTGCATGGGCCTCACCCCCCACAACCCAAAGATGTGCAGGGTAGGTGGATTGGCCACGCCAAATTGCCCCTTAATTGGAAAAGAATTGGGTACTCTAAATTTTTTTTTTAAGCATTAAAAATCCCATACATTCTTGATTTTGGGGTTGTAAGACTTCTTACTGTACTCACCCCAGTCCAGCGCCGGCTTCTCCAAATCATGATTTTTGTTTGTTTGAGGTTTTGTTTTTGGACTGGGGAATAGGTATTAATCGTACTGTTCTAGACCTTTAAACCTGAATTCTAATCTCACTCCAAGTTTCCAGTTTCATCAGTGTACAAGACAAATTTTAAGTGCTTCCCTTGCCCAGTTCACTGTTTTATACCTGACTGCATTTTGTCTGCTCCATCTCGTTAACATGGTGTAATGCAATTCCGATGGCTGGATAAATGAAGAGAGAAATATAAATATTAAAAGTGGAAAGATGATGAATATATTAACAGTCATGTTTTTAAAATATGAAGTGTACAATTTTCTCAGCAGCAGAGTAGAATATCTGGAGCATTGTTACTGCAGTTCAATGAGTTGGTTATACTACAAAGTTTACAAAATGCAATAAGTTTTCAAATGCACTGTTATGAGGAGATGCCATGGGAAAGGTTGGATGCTTTCTTGCACAGTAAAGGGCTGTGGGGAGGACGGGGGGGAGGGGAGGAATTAGTGAACAGACTACAAAAAGTCACTGTTGCTTAGAAATGTGCCGATTGTTACACAGCCACCAGCATTCTACATCTTCCATTTAGCTGAAGAAAGGCACGTAGTGCAAAATGACAGCAACCAACCTGGGACATGGAGCTTAGCATGGAAAACTGAAATGCAACAATTTGAGCTGAACCATGTGGAGAATGATTAATATGAAGATTGTCCTGTTGATACCGAGGATCAGTTTTAGCTTTTGAGACCAGCCAACATGACTGTATAGTTTCTCGTGCTCCAATGTTTTCTATTACTATGTGTTTTCCATGTTCTTAAGTGATCTGTACATTGTTTTCTTCCGATTTTCCTTCTTGCATCACCCCCACCTCCCCGACATCTTATATTTAGATGATCTAAAATGTTTAAAATGATGACTGTCTGGGTTTTGAAATATAACAGTCTGACACCTCAGGCTTTCTGTTGTTGTGACCATGGCATGAGTCTGCCTCTGGAGGCACACCTCTTAAAATCAGTTCAATAAAAGCTTCTCGGAAACACACAAATGAAGACTGTTTTCCTTCTACTTGCAACATGGTGTCAGAGAGTGGTAAAAAAAATTGATTTTTGAAACTTTGAAAAGGAACAGAGAAGCCAATGAGAACCCAGGAACATAGGGTCAAAATCGGCAAACAGAAGCTGACAAGAACAAAGAAAAGCCAAGGCTGCAGGAGAAAAGAAAAGCTCACACAGACCTCAAGTGAAATTAATGGCAGAAGAAAACTGCACACTAGCTGCAGAGAAATAGAAATGCAGACGAAGGCTGCGAGTAAATACGGAGTGCATAAAAATTGGCTGCAATAAATTTTCCAATCAGTCGGTTGAAAAATGATGCATGGCAAAACTGGCAGTCTTTTCAGGTACAATGGCAAAACTATGAAAGCAACAGACAAATTTAAGAACTCTGAAGAGGAGCAACACTTTTAACACTGCTGGGGAGGGACTTCTGCAAAGTGTATGCCATCGTAAATCTAACAGATGAACAAAGAAAAAGACGACCGAGACTTTGAAAGCCTTGAATGCAGGTTTTGAACCCCAAGTGAATGTCATGTATGAGCGTTATGTATTCAACACTAGAGTTCAAAAGTGAGAACGAGACCATTGAATGGCACGCCACAGCAGTAACACAGCAAAATCATAAGAATTTGATCAGCTAAAGATGCTCTGATTAAAGATAGATTGGTCCTAGCAATGAGACCCCCACATCAAAGCAAGTCTACAGAAAAATGGGAAACTGATGCTAAAGAAAGCAATAGATGGGTGACAAAATTCAGAAGTTATGGAACAACAACCAGAGCATGCGTATGGCAGAGCAGACCAGGATATCTATTATGCTGTGGGACAGTTGAAGCAAAAAGAGCTCAACAATCACAGACAAAGGACAGGATACAAATACTGTAGAACACCGCATACACAGGAGAAAAGAATAGCCCAGCATGGGGAAAGCAGAATCATTTTGCACAGTGTTTGACCAGAAAAAAGCAAAACCAGCCGGGGCAGCTGGCTATTGGAGAGATTTCAGCAGATGAGTCTGGTGAAGAACTATACATGATACAACAGGTTGGTTCAGTCAAGCCCAGAGGGGACAAATGGTTTGTGACTGTTACCATGAGGACCGAGAGGGAACGTATCAAGCACATAAGAAATGTCAAATAGACACAGGTGCTTCATTGAACTTAATGACACTCACAGGTCTGTGTGAAGTGGCTCCATGTGGCAATACAAAAATGAGGTGTTCAAAAGTAATTTTGAAGCTATATGATGTAAAAAGATTTTACTGAGAGGACAAATTAGTCTAACAGCCCAATGAAATAACAAGAAGGAAAACGGCACGGTACCACAGTGGTCAGCACTGTTGCTTCACAGCGCCAGAGTCCCAGGTTCAATTCCCAGCTTGGGTCTGTGTGGAGTCTGCACGTTCACCATGTGTCTGCGTGGGTTTCCTCCCACAAGTCACGAAAGGTAACTGTTAGGTAATTTGGACATTCTGAATTCTCCCTCCGTGTACCTGAACAGGCGTCGGACTGTGGCGACGAGGGTTTTTTCACAGTAACTTCATTGCAGTGTTAATGTAAGCCTTCTTGTGACAATAAAGATTATTATCTAGTTCCAGAACATGGAAGGGACACAATGACAACTTAGCTCAGCTGGAGCAAGTCTAAAGCTTGGGCTGGTAACCCTGAATGTGCCATCAGAGAAGGGGCAGATAAAGACTCCAGAGTGAGAGAAACAAAGACCCCAGAGAGCAGGAGACCGAAAACCTCAGAGAGAGATAGACATAGAAAATAGGAGCAGGAATAGACTATTCGGCCATTGGAGCCTGCTGTGCCATTCACTATGATCATGGCTGAGCTCTATCTCAACGCCATGCTCCAATGCTCTCCCCATTGCCCTTGATGTCCAAGTCCTGAAACCTGTTTATTTCCTTAAATGTACTCAGTGACACAATCTTCTGTGGTAAAGAACTCCACAGGTTCACCATCCTCTGAGTGGAGAAGGTTCTCTACATCTCAGTCCTAAATGGCTTACCTATATCCAGAGACTGAAACAACATTCAAGTAAATCACAAGATAGTTGCTGACCACATCAGTGCAGTGAAATGCACGAGTCAAAGGTAAATGGCCTGTAGGCAAATGTTCACATCAGAGCTGAACTGGAAGAGTAGAAGGGCAAGAATCCAGCTGAGTCTAACCCTTTGAAAACACTCATTAAACTGATGTCTTTAATGAACCAAGGTGTGTGAGATACGACCAACAAATTTCAAGGACAGCGCACAGATTCCAGGAGGAAAGCATTACCCTCAATTCCACTTGGCAACTCAAAAGCGGGAGTTGAAAAACCTCTACCAGATGTACAGGTGCAACCTCAGCCTGTGTTCAACGAGTGAGCTGCATCTTCATACCAAATGGGCAGTCGTGGAGAAAGGATCTCACCAGCTGTACTGAGTACAGAACTATCATCAGTCCTAGAGGTCCACAAGTCTTCCAACAATCAAAATGGAAGAACAGTCACAAAGGCAACAAGGGCCATGAGGGCACCACTCTCCGAACAAAGAACATCACCCAGTAGACCAGTTAATGCCAATGCACGTGTTTAATGCGTGCAATTCATGTGCAGGGACTGACTATTAGACCAAACAGTTGTCAATGCATAAGAACAGTGGATAACTTGGGCAACACTCAGCAGTCAAACAGGATTGTGCATGCAAATGTGTCTTTTATTCACAGGGAAAAAGGGGGGGGGGGGTTTGTCATTTTTTAATATGAAAAGGAGGATGTTTGGGTTTTGAAATGTAACCAGTCTGAAACCTCAGGCTTTCTGTAGTCATGTGACCATGCCATGAGCCTGCCTCTGGGGACAGACATCTTAAAGATCAGTTTAATAAAAACCTTTCACAGAAAGACACAAATGAGATACAAAGAAGTTGTTTCCTTGGTGAAGAAAATCTAGAACAAAGGACACAACTTTAAAATTACAGTTAGGCCTTCGTGAAATCAGTATCATGAAAATCTGAACTTGCTTCCCTAAAAGAGTGGTAGTTGGAATATTAATATGTTCAGGAGTGGTATCGATATATTTTTGTCAGGCAAATGTATTAATGAACAAGCAGCACAGGTGTTTAAATGGAGTTATGGCACAGTGGTTAGTGTAGCGGCATGGTGGTACTAGCATGGTGGTGCTAACACACATGGTGTTAGCACTGCAGTCTACTGCGCTGAGGAGCCGGATGTAATCCCGTGTCCAGGTCACTGTCTGTGTGGAGTTTGCACATTCTCCCAGTGTCTGCGTGGGTTTCACCCCCACAACCCAAAGATGTGCAGGTTAGGTGGATTGACCACACTAAATTGCCCTTTAATTGGAAAAATTAATTGGGCACTCTAAAAAAAATTTTTTTTAAAGGCACAGTGGTTAGTACTGCAGCATCACATACATAGATACATACATAGGAGCAGGAGGAGGCCTTTTGGCCCTTCAAGCCTGCTCCACCATTCATCACGATCATGGCTGATCCTCCAACTCAATAGCCTAATCCTGCTT
Source organism: Scyliorhinus torazame (assembly GCF_047496885.1). Taxonomy (NCBI): domain Eukaryota; kingdom Metazoa; phylum Chordata; class Chondrichthyes; order Carcharhiniformes; family Scyliorhinidae; genus Scyliorhinus; species Scyliorhinus torazame. Next base: position 343,078,694 of record NC_092709.1, on the reverse strand, counting down.
TCTCCCCATAGCCTTTGATCCCGTTCTCCCCAAGTGATACATCTAGCCGCTTCTTGAATATATTTAGCATCAATTACTTCCTGTGGTAATGAATTCCACAGGCTCACCACTCTTTGGTGAAGAAATGTCTCCTCTTCTCTGTCCGAAATGGTTTACCCTGAATCCTCAGACTGTGACCCCTGGTTTAAGACACACCCTTCATTGGGAACATCTTCCCTGCATCTACCCTGTCTAGTCCTGTTAGAATTGTATAAGTCTCTATGAGATCCCCCCTCATTCTTCTGAACTCCAGGGAGAACAATCCTAACCTAATCAATCTCTCTTCGTATGGCAGTCCCGCCATCCCTGACAAACCAGCCTGGCAAACCTTTGCTGCACCCCCTCGAGAGCAAGAACATCCTTCCTCAGGAAAGGAGACCAAAACTGCACACACTATTCAAGGTGTGGCCTCACCAAGGCCCTGTACAATTGCAGCAACACATCCCTGCTTCTGTACTCAACCTCTCGCAATGAAGGCCAACATACCATTAGCCTTCTTTACCGCCTGCTGCACCTGCATGCTTGCCTTCAATGACTGGTGCACGAGAATACCCAGGTCTCGCTGCACACTCCCCTCTCCCTTCTGAAAGTCCAAATATGCCACATCGACTGGCTCCCCCTTGTCAACTGTACTGGTTACATCTTCAAAGAATTCCAACAGATTTGTCAAGCATGATTTCCCCTTCATAAATCCATGTTGACTCTGACTGATCCTGCCACTGTTTTCTAAATGTTCCGCTATAAATCCTTGATAATGGATTCAAGAATTTTTTCCACTACCGATGTTAGGCTTACTGGTCTAAAATTCTTTGCTTTCTCTCTACCTCGTTTTTTGAATATTGGAGTAACATGAGCTACCCTCAGCGCCAGGGACCTAGGTTAAATTCTGACCTCGGGTGATTGTCTATGTGGAGTTTGCACTTTCTCCCCGTGTCTGCGTGGGTTTCCTCCAGGTGTTCCGGTTTCCTCCCACAGTCCAAAGATGTGCATGTTAGGTGGATTGTCCATGTTAAATTGCCCCTTTGTGTCCAAAACGTTAGATGAAGTTACACGGATAGGGTCAGAGTTTGGGCCTAGGTGGGGTACTCTTTCCAAGAGTTGGTGCAGACTTGATGGGCCAAATGGCCTCCTTCTGCACTGTAGAGAATCTTATGATTCTATATCCGACATGATCTGTTTGGATGTCAGTGGAACAGGCTCAAGGGGCTGAATGGAAGCTCCTGTTCTTGTGTCTCCATCGATGCCACTTTGTCATGTTGCATGAGAAGCTGTTCTATTTCCCATATCCCGCTTCCCTAAGTCTCAACAAGCTATTCAACCTTCAGGTGTCACAGCAATGTGAGGATGTAATTAGTAGAATAGATGATGGTGAACCAGTGGATGTAGTGTATTTGAATTTTCAGAAAGCTTTTGATGAAGTCCCATGTAAGAGGTTAGTGCTCAAAATCAAAGCACATGGGATTGGGGTAATATACTGGCATGGGCAGAGAATTGGTTAGCAGACACGAAACAGTAGGAATAAATGGGTCATTTTCAAAGTGGCAGGCAGTGACTAGTGGGGTCCCGCAGGGATCATGGCTTGGGCCCCAGCTATTCACAATATACATGAGTTACTTGGATGTTGGAACCAAAAGTAATATTTCCAAGTTTGCTGATGACGGGGAACTTGGTGAGAAGGTGAGTGATGGGGAGGATGCTAAGAGGTTTGTCATGAGAATGTCGTTTTAAGAAATGGTTAGCTGCTCATGTTACTGCAGTGATGTCAGAGTGTGGGTGGAGTTGAGCTCTGTTTCTGCTTTTTAGTTTCACTTTGAGAAGAAGCTTGGGTGTGTCTGGGTTTTCCAGTGAGCTGCAGCTGAAGTTAAACAAAGAGCTGTCCTGTTGACCTCTGCCATCCAAAGACTACCTCTGGATCATTTGGTGAAATTCAGAATTATAAATGTTCTCAATAGTGAATGTGAACCTAATGTGTTCCTGTTTAAAGGTTTGTTAAGTCTTTTGGATGTTAAAAGGACAGCTAAAAGGATTACTTAGTGTTGTATTCTTTGGGGGTTATCTTTGAATTAATGGTTGCTAAGATATTCACTGTTTGTTTTAAAAAGGTTAACTTGAGTTCATAGAATAAACATTGTTTTGTTTAAAAAAAGTACTGGTCCATTTCTGCTGTACCACACCTGTAGAGTGGGCCGTGTGCTCCCCATACCACAATCTATTAAAAGTTGTGGGTCAGGTGAACTCCATGATACACTTTGGGATTTTCTAAACCCTGACCCATAATAGGTTTCATGGTGATTTAGACAAGTTGAGTGAGTGGGCAAATGAATGGCAGACACCGTATAATATGGGTAAATGTGAAGTTATCCATTTCGGATGAAGAACCAGAACAGCAGAGTGCTACTTAATGGTGATAGATTGGGAAATGTTGACATACAAAGGGAGCTGTGTCCCCAGTACACCAGTCACTGAAAGCAAGCAAGCAGGTACAGCATGCAGTTAAGAAAGCAAATGGTAATTTTGGGGGGGGAAAAATCATCTGTTGTAATTGTATTACTCGCACATGCTTTATTTTTCCTTTTTTTTCTTCCTCTCTAGAGTAAAAGTACTCTGAATCCCGACGCCAAGGAATTTGTTCCTGGAGTGAAGTATTGAAATTTGGAGATTCTTGCAGGCTGCCCTCTGCTGGAGGGCAAGAAAAAAAATACAATTTCTGAACACTGTGAAGCAAGTCACTTTTTAGGAGGGCCTATTTGTTATAGATGCTATTGAACTACCCACCCTCTACCCCTTCCCAACTGAAGACCTGTTTTAGATTTGCTGTTTTTTTTGGCTTGGTTCGGCTTTATTGCAAAAACAGCTTGGCCCTTTCACACTTTCTGGTTCATGGAAGGCCAAGTTGGCATGCTGTTGCTGGTGTACGGTATTCCGTCTACCACGTATCACAGTGGGTCTGTTAAAACGACTGGTTTCATGGCTTGGTGAGCGGCGAAAGAGGTGAATTGAACGTAATACCAGAAGTTGCTCAGTTTAGGATACTCCGTATTTCCTGAAAGATGAATTTAAAATGACAGTATCCTTTTTTTAAAATTGAAAATTGGCTTTCGCGGAATAACAAAAGCACTTTGCCAAAATAATTTGATTCTAAAAGAATTGAAAAATTACCAACTGCTGGAAACACACACACACCCCATTTGGTTATTTTACTGCCTGATCATAAACTTCCCTCTCTTCCCTGATCCGAGAGCTTTACAAAGGACGGGGATGTAGAACAGCTATACAGAATACAGTATTACCACTGCCATTACATGTAGTCAATTTTATGGTCTATACAAATTTCCTTCTAAAATAACATTGAAACTAGCAGTAAAGGGAACTTGCTGTAGAAGCTAAATATGTTACAATGCATATTGTAAGATTTTATAAATTCACGTATGTATCTTTTTGGGGTTTTTTGAAATACAGCCCAAAAGGACTAAAAGAAAAACGAAGGGATGCAGTTTGTTAGAATGAGTTTGTAGGGAGAAATCCTTTACTGACTGAAAATTGGGTTACGCTTTTCGTGGCAGGGGAGGGTGGGCCATACAGGAAATTGCCCAAGCTACAGAGTCCACAAGTGCTCGGCAAAGAGCTTTTCATGCAGCACATACCTGACATGGGAATCTAGCTCTCAAGTTTTCACAAAAACATCATTGCTTGTGTCTGCCTCAATGGTGAAAATGACATTGCTATTGCAGCCTCTCTCGCACTTTCTGTTTCCCTGGGAAAATGACGCTCCTTTCAAGGCTCCTTTCTTTTCTGATCTCGAGGACAAGTGAGTGCAAAAACAAACAGTACTGGAAAGTAGATTTTTATTTTAAGAAAACAATAAAGTACATGGCTACTCTTCTAAAGCTTTGGTCAGTGGAAAGTTAGGAAGTTCAATGGTTGAATGCGGTTTTTAAAAAGATCATGAATAAATTCTTTGGGTGATGGGGATGTGTTGGTTCAGGACCTGATGGTATAAAAGTGGTTTGGCAGATGCCCTTATTTAAGTAGGGTTAACAATTTTGTTTTGCACATTGTATTTCAGTGGGAGGGAATTGAATTGGGTCTTAAGTTCCAAAACAACCTTATTCTTTAGATCTTTCGAAAAAAATCTCATTATTCATCACGAGGCACAGAAATAAGTCCGGGGAGGGAATTAATTTCAAATTTGAGAGAAAAAATGAAAGTCTGATGCCTAATTTCCTGTTTTTAGTTAATCCAATCCAAAATCTGTCGTGGGGAAGGGATGGAGGAGTAACCTTGGTCTTCACTGCAATGCTTGGTCATTGATTTCTGGATTATGGTGCTGGGAAAATGCTTTCTCGTGGGTGCAAGTGGGTACTGAAGTATAGAAATTCTCTTTTATTTTGACTGTTTTGGGCTTGTCCGACTTCCACTTCTCCTAATCACCTGTCCTTAAAACCATGCAGGTCCTGAACGGGTGGGGGTTTTCAACCCCATTGTACTCTTTTCAGATATTGAAGTTGTTGTATTTCTTCCTGAGCCTTGTGTCAGTTTATATTAACAAAAATGTGTTTTATTGCTAATAATTTAAGCCTACTTTACCCCATTGGAAATGTATCAAAATATTTTTATTGCACCTATTTCCTGTTTCACGTGACTGATCCCACAAACTTTGTCTATTAGTTCTCTGTTGTGGCTGCAAATCTCTAGATTGAGATTATTACTGAGATACTCTGGCAATTTCCATAATTGATTTCATACTAACAGTTCTTTATTCTCCTCCTCCCTCCCACCCACTTCTGTGGTTCTGAATTTACAAAGATAGTGGAAATTCCATTATAGTTCTAATAAATGAGGAACATTTTTTTACACACTGTTATGCAGTACATCTGGCTGTGCCCTAAAAGCATCTGTTTATGGCTCCTTCACTGCCCTAGTACACTTCATACTGTCATTAAAGAATCTTAAATTTAATCTGCATAATGTAAGCTGCCAAGTAATACTTTATTAGAAACCAACTCTCCTTTGTATATTTTATAGATGGATAATATTGTATCATTCTGACAATCTGTTCTTGACCCTTTTACGTTGAAAGGATTTAACGGTATTAGAGTCTGTTTCAAGTTGACATCCCCCCCCCATGTCCTATCACGCATGGAATATTTTCTTTGCTTCGGTGGATTGGTGTTTTGAAGACAGGCATATTCCCCTTTCACCATCCTCTGTCAGCAGTAAATGCCCCATGTCCGTTCTAATGTGGGCCAGATGGGCCCCTCTGTATTTTTAGTTGTAGCATGGCTTCGTTAGGACTTGCACCTGATTTATACCAGTCTGACATTCCCCTTCTCTAAACTTATTGTGGTGTTTGAGTATCGTGCCAGTTGCTACTGAATTGTGGTCACCTTGGTGCTCCATAAGTGCCATCAAAAACATTCATTTATTTTGTCTGGATCAGGAACTTCAATCCCATCAATCTAGCGGATTGGAAACTATGTTCTGGGGGGTGAAGAATAAGTTTTGGTCTCTTACTGACAGTGATTAGAGGCACTTTCCCCATGTGCGAGATCATACTGGCCTTGGTGTGTGTCAAATAAGCTGACCACAGCAGAGGAAGTAGCAATGGATGTTTTACTAGGATCTGCACTCCTGGACTAAAGAAAAGAAAATCATATGGAGTCCATCTTCTATCCATATCCAGTCATGATGGGAAAGTACATATATTTAAATGGTTAACTGAAACATGATCAGATTCACATGTGATCTCCAGAGTCTGTTTCTGAGTTTTGTTTCTGAGGGATGGTCACTTTTCAGGCACTTTGGGATTGCCAGCACTAACAGACTATATTTCAACCAAAGCTGGTGCCTTCAGGAGGAAAGGTAATTAACATTTGAATAGGGTAATGGGGGTGTTTAGAATGGGAAAGTTCTGATCTGACGGCTTAGTTGGAAAATTCTTAATTTTCAATCTATTTAAGACTAATCTCAGTTTAACTTTTCACTTTGTCTATCGAAAAGGAGAAAAAAAGGAATGTTACTGATGTTTCTCCTGTTCTGGATTATTCCATCATATTGTCGCAATTGTGAACATTCAGGGAAAATATTCTTCACAATGCATTATCTGAATTTACTATTGAATAAGGTGGAAGAAGAATTTTTGTTTTAATCGTACTGCAGGAAGACAGGATGCTACATTCTAGGTTTCTGTGTTGCATTTAAAATAATGTGTGGCAACTATCCTGCCTCCTCTACCCACCTCCCCCATCTTGAATCATTAACGAGGAGGTTATAAATTGTGACCCATTGAGAATTTTTCCAAATTTAAGTTTCTCCGATGCAGTAATAACTGGGAATTAGAACATCAAGATGAATGAAACACAACCATCTTGGAACATGAGTATCTTTTCTGAATAAAAGAAGGGTATAATTTAACCCTATGTTAACTCTGAGGTGATCTCCTTCTGCACTGTAGGGAGTCTAGGGGATTCTGTGGATCTCTGGCCATCAAAGATGCTATATTTAAAAAAAAAAAACGAATTCCAGTAGTGATCCAAAACATTGATGTAACCACAGAATTTAACTTTAGCTTGGTTTATTTGCATGCATTTGGGTTCTTGTAGCTATCAGGTTGTTATTTCTCAAATTGGCAGATATTTCTCCCCATCTCCCCCTCTGCCAACTTCATTCACTTCACCCCTTCACAGCTGCATACGTATCTGTGGGGTAACCAGGATCAGCCTCAGAAAATCCAGTTTGTACCTCACATTCCTACACTGCCACCACCACCCAGTTTCACACCATGCTGTTTCAAGATGTAACCAGACCTTCTGAGTATTGTGGGATACTCCTGTATGCTTGCATTCGTCAGCTTTTGTATACTTTATATTTGTGGCCATGTTTTGAAACTAGAAGCAAGTGAACTCTCCTATGCGAGGATACCCTGTCCCATTATGCACTTAGCCTAATTTTCTCTCAGATTTCAGCGGGAAAGAGGGAGTTATTTTTGGTCTTTCAATTCTTTTTAAAATTGCAACTAGGATGCATATAACACCTTGGGCTTTCATCAGTCTACATCAGTTTTATGGTAAACTGCATTGTGGATAATAGTGCCTGGTCCTTACTATGGTTCATGCACATCATTGCTGACTATTTTGTTTACTGCTTGCATGTACAAGAGCTGGTGCTTTAGAACAGGTCTGCATGCAAGGAAGAGCTGATATTTTAAAGGGGCAAGGATCTGCATACCAGCTTTGCTTTTTAAATTATGCAGGAAAAAAGACTTGAGGACTTAAATCAGCTGTTCTATGTGCTGCCATTATCCTGGTTTCTCCATGCATTCAAAATTTGAGCATTAAATCAGTGTTTTCCATCAAGATTTGCCTCTGTGGGAAAGAAAAAAACATGGCAAACTAAAATACTGGACTGCTGAACTTGCCAGGGTAATGTTGAAGTTCTGGGCTCTTGAAGCTGCCAGCTGCACATTTCTAAGCTTGCTCTGTAATTGGAATAGTTGGCACTGGTGCTAGAATTCTGATTCCTTTTCCATTTGTGTTAGCTTGCTTCTTAAATTTTAGTTTGAATTTGCATTTCACTTGGTACGATATGCATTGAGACGTTGAGCTTTTTTTTGTTCATTGCTGGAGGACCACATTTCGAAAACCTTCACCTTTGCACCTGGAGAATAATTGCAACATTTCTGACATAACAGTAGTGAGTGCATTTCAAAATGTTTTATTGACACTGAGACATCTGGAAGTCGTGAAAAGCACCATAAAATGCAATTCTTTCGGGATCTGTCTTTCTCCTTATCTTTCTTTTCTCTCTTCAAAATTATTGCAAACCAATCATGACCGAAAAGGGGGAGGGGGGATCAAAAGAGATCCTGTTAAACAATATATGTTTGTAAAACCAAAATATTTAAGTTTTAACATTGAAAACCTCATTAAGCATAGGAACATATTGTGTGATTTATTTTGTTAATTCTTTTGGAAAGATCTAGCACCATGATTATGCATTGGAGGGCAGGGTAATGTGCTATTATTTAACTTTTTTGTTCCCCTACATCTGTTTCGCTTGTCCTATTCAAATGCAGTCCCAATGACAGACCAGCTTGACTGACCTGGCTGGTGAAGATTTAACTAAGATGGCATTTTGTAGACTGAAGTCCAGCAATCCCATTAGTTGAGGTGCATTGACATGAAATACATTGCAGCCTATCTCTACTTACGCCACTCTGACACTGATTCCTAAAAGGTCAACTGAGAGACCATCAACGGAATTCTCCACCGGCGGGATCCTCCGGTCTGCCGGCAACGCACCCATGTCCACGGGTTTCCAGACGGCGTGGGGTGGCCACAATGGGAAAATCCCCATTGGCTGGCTGCAGGAACAGAGAATCCCGCTGCCGGCGGGGGCGCATTGTGCAGGAAAACACGGCTGGCGGACCAGAGAATCCTGCCCATCTCAGTTCCCTCTGGAAATTATCCAACATCTTTTCAAGCATGAATTTCCCTTTTGCCCTGCCTCTAACTCCTCAAAAAGCCCTGTTCATGATCTTAAATTGTTGCGTATCAATGCTCTTGGTCCCATAAAAATTCAATTACACAATATCATTATTGCCATTTTGCTACCTGGTAGTTAATGGATTGGATCAGTCCTGGGGTAAAATCTGTTTAAACCACAGTTGCCAGCATATTTCTGTATTAATACCATTTCTGTATTAAAAATTGAGTTTCAGCATTTGTCGAGACAAGGGCATTATCCGATTGTGGATGTATCGCCTTGGTTTATTGTTAATTATCTGACACAAGTGTGGAATAAAATTTGTAATTTACATATTTTGCTTAGTCTGTTTTCCTTGAACTGCACATAGACAGAATTTTGCAGATAAAACATTGTAACAATTGCAGATGTTTTTGATCGAATTTGCAGCTCAGAGAATTCTGCCCAAAATGTCCATGCTGGTGTTTTGGTCTCCCCCACAAGTGGAAACATAATTGATACCATATCAAACTTGATGACATTTATCAAATAAAAGCATTACAAATCTGAGCAACAGAAAATAGCATTTGAGGTTTTTTGCCAGGATGAAATCCTGTTCATACAACACGAGAAAAACAAATATTCAGTATGTGTCGTCCGTGGTGCTTATTTATGTGTTTGCAGGTGCTTGGTATACTTGTCCAACAGGTAAGTGATTGTGTTTTGTGCTCCCTGCCTATTTATCTCTCAGATTGAAATGCTTTGTAATTTTGTGTTTTGGTGAAAAATCGTTGATCTGAAACTTCTTTCTCCATCTATGTTGCCTAACCTGCGTTTCCAGAATTCTCTGTTATTGTTTTCCTTCCCCATTCTGCAACAAGGCCATGATATTCTCCTTGGTTCAAGGGTTTGGTGAGAAGGGCTCAGATTTGGGCTTGAGGACCCAATGGGGAGTGCTCCAGGATAACATGATACAGTATAAAGTCAGATAATAGAATAACCAAAAGAAAAAGTGAAGCTGCAATCATTCTGCACCAACACAAGCTGGAAGTCGGGCACTCAGTCTAAATTAAATGGAGGTATTTTCATACTTGTATTTTTATGGCCAAGCTGAATGGTAATGGTGCTGAATCTGGTAGATTTGGATTCTTGCTCACTGAATGCAAGTTGAGACTGAAGAAGACACATTTTGTATTGGGCCATTATTGCTAATAGTAAATGCCATCTTTCTGGGCTGGATTCAAATCCAGTTCCTGATTTGATGGGGCATTGTCCAAGCCAGGACACTACACCAGAGTCTCTAAAATGTCATCCTGGGAGAGGATGTATTGAGGGATGTATGTTACTACTGTTGGGGAGAATAACTTTTGTACCGAGTCTATCTAATAAGAATTTAATTCACTTTCTGAACCATACCAACACTTGTGCATTTATCCTTTTTGTAGAGTAACCAAGACACTGAGTGCCTGCCAACTTTATGCTCTGATGATGGAGTATTTTGTGATGGCAAGGAACTAGATTAAGCATCTTAAATATGTTGTATTTGAATTGGTAAAGGCAAATGTTCAACTTAAAATTCAGGACCCCAATCTATTCAAACTGAGGCAAAAGTTGAATGTTTCAGCGGATGTATCTTACGGTACTGTTATAAATTGCACAAATGGAATGGAAGGAGCACCATTTGTGAGGTGGTGGCATTGTCACTGGGCTAGAATTCCAGGGTTTCAGGGCCTGGATTCGAATCTCACCAGTCAGATGGTGAAATTTGAATTGAAAAATCTGGAATTATAAGTAATGATGAACATGAAACTATTTTCATAAAATCCATTTGGTTCACTAATACTGTTTCGGAAAATAAATCTGCTGTACTTGCCTGGTCTGACCTATACATGATCCCTGACCTAAAGCAATGTCGTTGACTCATAACTGCCCTCTGAAACAGTCTAACAAGCCGCCCAATTGTGTCAAATTGCAACACAGTCCAAAAGGAATAAAACTGGACCACCGCACATTGACCTAGGCATAGGAAATTACATGTCGACCATGCAAACTCCTGTTACAATCCCAGCTGATGTTATAAACTGGATGGGAAGATCCCAGAATGGAACACTGGCTCAAAAGACGGCTTTTACTTTTTTAAAATCAAACATGGAGGAACTGAGTCACTGGACCGCTAATTTGATTTAACAGCAAGAACAAAAAAATATTAAACATGAAAAAAATGGATTATAAAAGATGCTGCTTTACTCCCTCCCTCCCCCACTCCCTTAAGGTGAACAATTGCACACAGATTTTAACATTAACACGGAACAGTTTTTTTTTCTTTTCCTTTTTTAAAATAAATTTAGAATACCCAATTCATTTTTTCCAATTAAGGGACAATTTAACATGGCCAATCTCTACCCTGCACATCTTTGGGTTGTGGGGGCGAAACCCACGCAAACACGGGGAGAACGTGCAAACTCCACACGGACAATGACCCAGAGCCGAGTTCAAACTTGAGACCTCGGCGCCATGAGGCAGCAGTGCTGCCCGCCACAGAACACTTGAAGTTACAATAGTCTCATTAGCACAAGTCCTTTTTTTAAAAAAAAACACACATTGATTGTGGTCAAATACACACTCCATTCTGAACCGAAGTTCATGTCTGTGGATTTCTCCTCTGAATTCCCCCAACGATTGTTATATGAGTGTTTTGAAACTCCACTCCCAAAACTTGCTTTAAAACTTCTCATTATCATGTTTTCTAGAAAGGACCCTGTTATTCTCAAAATACCGAAGGCTATCTTGAAACACTGGTTCTTAATGGTGTTTTTCATGTTTGAAATGATGTGCGGGATCATATAGAACCCAGTGATATACCAGTCCAGTGGTTGTGCAAACAATTAATAAGAATATTTATTAAAGGGGAAAAAAAACACAACAAAAGACTAATATTTGCTATGACACTTAAGTATATGAATAACTAAAGACACCATGTTATCTGGTTACCTCTTATTCCCAAAATATACCCACGTTCCCTGAATTGATTGAGACACCCCTTTTCCCAAGCAACACCCAATTTTAGGTTATAGGTCAAACCCAGTTAATTATTTCCACACAATACCGCTTAAATGACCAAGCCTCGGAAACCGACACTTCCTAGTTCAGCAAAGACACAAAACGGCACATTTTAGAAGAAAATATATGCAAACTACTGTAGCTCTAAATGTTACATGAAACAGGTCTCCGTGCCTCAGATCAGTGATGGAACTAGTCTGTCTGACCTTTGGATGGAGAACTTGCCTCCTGCCCCAATGATGGTGCTGCAGTTTTACTGTTCAGTCTCTTTGATATCCCACCCTGTGGATTCGGCTGTCTACACCTCTCAACTTCCTGGGCTTTTGAAGTTATCATTTGTATAGCCCCACTGATCTCTGGTAAACAATGTTTCTGATATGGCCATTCGCACCGCAATGCCTCTAGATGCCTGCTAACCTTGTTACTGAGCAAATTGCATCTCATTATTCCTCAAGATGCTTGCTATTCTTGTTATTTGTCTTGTTTTATTTTCATCTCAAGTTCACTGTGAATCGCATTAGCTTCCCACATTCCTAGCATTTCCATCAGTTTGCTTTCTGAAATTCAGAACTTCCACTTCATTTTTACCTGCGAATCCACCCCAGGATTTTCAACAAGCCTTCAGGATTCCTTTATCATGACTAATCTCCACTGTTACACACACTGATATCAAGCATTTTGGAAGGTCTAATGCAGGTAGGGACTATATACTGAATGGTAGAACCCTCAAGAGTATTGTCAGTCAGAGAGATCTAGGTGTACAGGTCCACAGGTCACTGAAAGGGGCAACACAGATGGAGAAGGTAGCCAAGAAGGCATACGGCATGCTTGCCTTCATTGGCTGGGGCATGGAGTATAAAAATTGGCAAGTCATGTTGTAGCTGTATAGAACCTTAGTTAGGCCACACTTGGGAGTATAGGGTTCAATTCTGGTCGCCACACTACCAGAAGGATGTGGAGGCTTTAGAGAGGGTGCAGAAGAGATTTACCAGGATGTTGCCTGGTATGGAGGGCATTAGCTATGAGGAGAGGTTAAATAAACTCTTTGTTTTCACTGGAACGACGGAGGTTGAGGGGCGACCTGATAGAGGTCTACAAAATTATGAGGGGCATAGACAGAGTGGATAGTCAGGCTTTTCCCCAGGTTGGAGGGGTCAATTACTAGGGGGCATAGGCTTAAGGTGCGAGGGGCAAGGTTTAGAGATGTACGAGGCAAATATTTTTACACAGAGGGTAGTGCATGCCTGGAACTCGCTGCCAGAGGAGGTGGTGGAAACCGGGACGATAGTGACGTTTAAGGGGCATCTTGACAAATACATGAATAGGATGGGAATAGAGGGATACGGACCCCGGAAGTGCGCAAGATTTTAGTTTTGGCGGGCAGCATGGGTGGCACTGGCTTGGAGGGCCGAAGGGCCTGTTCCTGTGCTGTACTTTTCTTTGTTCAAGCCAATATTGTCTTCCTCATCACTTCAAAATTTGTTTTGTAGACTGTAGTAAGACATGCCAAACTTCAGGATTACTTTAGAAACCTAGCTTCTCACCAGCAAGCTCTTTTACAGTTATGTGCTTTAAAATGAACAGAGTACTCTTGTTCTGCTCCCAGTTCCTCTTTGGTCCTTTTAACTTCAGGCTTCCTCGAAACTCCATTTTTGTACTTTCCTTGAGTAATTGCCTTTAGATTTCCGGCACTGACTTTGATGACCGTTACACCATTACACCACTCTATGTTTTTTCTTCTAGCAAAGCTGAGAGAGATATTCAGCTCTAGCTACCTGTCACCCAACTGCTGTAGCTTCCAGCTAAAATGAAAATACAAAGGGCAGTTTTTTCCCTTGCAAGGGCCTCTTTGCCAAGAAACTATATTTACTTTTCACGCCGTAGCTCCTCTATTAAACTTGGAACTTAACCCTACACGCACAAACACCGTTGTCCAGCTTTAATCTAACAATAGTGCCTTTCCAGGCACAGAAACATTAACTTAAGCCCACCTAAAATAATACCTTGTGTCTGATGTTTGCCAATTGTTATGGCGTTTCCTGTTGATTCTCTTATTTCCACTTTTTGCTTTGTGGTTATCATTTTGATCCATGGAATTTTAATGGACATATACCTTTACGTCGAGCAGAGGAAGTGAGGAACTCGAAAGTTGGAAAATGGCGCACTCCTATGGAAGTTTAGCTTCTGAACATAACTCAGATTTCTTGGCACCAGAGAGATTGGAGGGATTTGGTTCGATTGGTTGTCTTTACTTTACACAGAGGGTAGTGGGTGCCTGGAAACCGCTGCCGGAGGAGGTGGCGGAAGCAGGGACGATAGTGATGTTTAAGGGGCATCTTGACAAATAAACAAATAGGATGGGAATAGAGGGATACGGACCCCGGAAGTGCAGAAGATTTTAGTTTGGACGGGCAGCATGGTCGGCATAGGCTTGGAGGGCCGAAGAGCCTGTTCCGGTGCTGTATTTTTCTTTGTTCTTTGTCTGGTGGTGGGTTAATTGGCCAAAGGCTGTATTCTGCCCAATGACAAGCAGTGATTGGGTTCTACCCAACTGTTCTGAACTTGCAGAGAAGTTCTTGAGACCCGGATGAATCTACAGTGAAAACTATTAGACTGAAAGTGAAAGCCCAGATTGAATACAAGTGTACTCAAACGTCCATCTGAAACAAAGACTCTTATCCTTTTACGTCCAACATTATTTTGAAATGAAAATCGCTTATTGTCACAAGTAGGCTTCAAATGAAGTTACTGTGAAAAGCCCCTGTCGTCACATTCCGGCGCCCATTCGGGGAGACTGGTACGGGAATTGAACTGTGCTGCTGGTCTGCCTTGGTCTGCTTTAAAAGCCAGCAATTTAGCCCAGTGTGCTAAACCAGCCCCCTTTACACCCCTCTTTCCCTTGTGTTTGTCTGTCTTTTGTGTGTGTGTGTAGAAGGTGGGGCACGTTAAAAAGGGAGAGGGATAGGAATTAGATAATAGTTAACCAGTTATATTTGCATATTTAAGTATAGTTATTAATACAAATTAATTGTGTTTAAATTTACAAAACTGGTGACTAGTTATTGGTCCACCATAGACCAAAGACTTTTGGTATCTTCTAAGAATTATTTGTTAATAATTATGTTGCAACTCTGGGTCAGATGGGACTGGAATTGACCACACACTAGCTCAAGGTATCGTAATACAATATAAATATTAATCCCTTAAAACTATCCGTTCTCCGAACACACTTCCTTCCTAATATTTGGGGAAAATTGGAAGAGCTGTCTCATAAATTAGTCAAGCAACAACCTAACATTGTCTGTAAGATTTGATTTAGTGAAAGTGACGATGTCCCAGACCCCACCATCACCATTTCTGGGTATGTTCTGTCCCACCGGCAGGATAGACCAAACAGGTCGTGACACCGTGGTATACAGTTGGGAGGGAGTTGCCTGGGGAGTCCTGAAACATGGAAGATAAGAGCAGGAGGATGCCATTTGGCCCTTCGAACCTGCTCTGCTATTCGTCATAATCATGGCTGATCGTCCAATTCAATTGCTTAATCCAGCTTTCTCTCCATAACCCTTGATCCCATTCACCTCAAGTGCCACATCTAGCCACCTCTTGAATGTATTCAATGTCTTAGCCTCAACTACTTCCTGTGGCAATGAATTCTACAGGCTCACCACTCTTTGGGTGAAGAAATATCTCCTCAACTCTGTCTGAAATGGTCTACCCCAAATCCTCAGCCTGTGACCCCTGGTTCTGGACACACCCACTATCGGGAACATCCTCCCTGCATCCACCCTATCTAGTCCTGTTAGAATTTTACAAGTCTCTTGAGATTCCCCCCTCATTCATCTTCAACAATTTTAACCTAGTCCATCTCTCCTACGCCAATCCCGCTATTTCCTGAATCAGCCTGGTAAACCTTCACTGTAAACCCTTGAGAGCAAGAACATCCTTCCTCAGAAAAGAAGACTAAAACGGCACACGATATTCTAGGTGTGACCTCACCAAGGCCCCGTGTAATTGCAACACATCCCTGCCCCTGTACCTGAAACTTCTCGCAATAAAAGCCAACATACCATTTGCTGCCTTTACTGCCTGCTGTACCTTAAGCGACTGGTGCACAGGGACACCCAGGTCGTGTGGCGTGCAATCCTCTCCCAATTTAGAGCCATTCAGGTAGTAGTCTGCCATCTTGGTTTTGCTTCCAATGTAAATAATTTCACATTTATCCAAATTATACTGCATCTTCCATTGATTTACCAACTCACCCAACCTGTCCAGATCATGTTCAAGGATCTCTGCATCCTCGTCACAGTTCACACTCCCACCCAACCTGGTATCATCTGCAAACTTTGAGATGTTACATTTGGCTCCCTCATCCAAATCATTGATATATATTGTGAATAGCTGGGGTCCCTGTGGCACCCCACTAGTTACTGCCTGCCAATTTGAAAAGGACCCGTTAATTCCTACTCTTTGTTTCCTTTCTGCCAACCAGTTTTCTTATCAATCTCAATACACTTCCTCCAATCTCAATACAATTCCTCCAATCCCAAGCGCTTTAATCTTGCACGATAATCTCTTATGCCGGATTTTGTCAAACGCTTTCTGCAAGTCCAACTATACCATGCCGAATGGCTCCCCCTTGTCAACTCTACTAGTTACATCTTCAAAGAAGATCGATTCTGGACCCCATGAAGTCACATGGCATCAGAATGGGCAAAGAAACCTGCCAATTTACTATGGAATTCACAAGGCTGAATATCACTTGGAGGAAACTCAGTGGCCAAGGCGCAAAATGTACTCTGGCTGGAGGACTTCAATGTGCATCACCAAGAGTGGCATGGTAGCACACTCAGACAGAGCTGGCTGAGTCCAAAAAGACAGCTTCTAGATTAGGTCTGTGGTGGTGGAACAAGAGGAAAAAGCATACGTTACCTGCTCACCAACCTTCCTGCCGCAGATTCATCTAAGCATGACCGCTTCAGTAGCAGTGACCACTACACAGTCATTGTGGACACAAAGCCCTGTATGCATGTTGAACTATGAAGGGAGGCTGAATTGGCTCAGATTGCTTTCTTTTTTGAGGGGGAGCTGGTTGAGGTGTATAAGATTGAGGGTTATGTACAGGGTGGATAGGAAGCAGCTGTTTCCCTTAGTTGAAGGGTTAATAATGAGGGGGCATAATTTTAAGGTGAGTGGTAGGAGGTCAAAAGGGGATTTGAGGATAACATTTCACCAAGAGGGTGGTGGAAGTCTGGAATGCACTGCCTGGGAGGGTAGCAGAGGCGGGAAACCACACAACCTTTGAAAAGTACGTGGATGAGCACTTGAACATATAACATTCAAGGCTTTGAGCCAAGTGCTGGAAATTGGGATTAGTGTAGTTTTGTCGTTGCAGACTGGAGAGGCCGAAGGGCCTCTTCTACACGATATAACTCTGATACCCTCCATTGTGTTGTATGGCTTTATTACCATGCTTAATGGGATAGATTTCGAACACAGCTAGCAGTTCAAGACTTGGCCTCCATGAGGCGCTGTGATTCACCAGATGAATTGTGCTTAACCTCCATATGTAACCTCATGGTCCTGCATATCCCTCCCTCGATCATTACCACCAGCCAGGGGATCAACTCTAGTTTGATGAAGAGTGGTGGGGCAGCATAGTGGTTTGCACTGTTGCTTCACAGCTCCCGGGTCCCAGGTTCGATTCCCGGCTTGGGTCACTATCTGTGCGGAGTCTGCACGTTCTCCCCGTGTCTGTGTGGGTTTCCTCTCGGTGCTCCGGTTTCCTCCCACAAGTCATGAAAGACGTACTGTTAGTTAATTTGGACATTCTGAATTCTCCCTACATGTACCCGAACAGGTGCCGGAATGTGGCAACTAGGGGCTTTTCACAGTAACATAGAACATACAGTACAAAAGGAGGCCATTCGGCCCATCGAGTCTGCACCGACCCACTTAAGCCCTCACTTCCACCCTATCCCCGTAACTCAATAACTCCTAACCTTGTTGGTCACTAAGGGCAATTTATCATGGCCAATCCACTTAACCTACATGTCTTTGGACTGTGGGAGGAAACCGGAGCTCCCGGAGGAAACCCACGCAGACACAGGGAGAACGTGCAGACTCTGCACAGACAGTGACCCAGCGCGGAATCAAACCTGGGACCCTGGCGCTGTGAAGCCACAGTGCTAGCCACTTGTGCTACCGTGCTGCCCTAATTCATTGCAGTGTTAATGTAAGCCTACTTGTGACAGATTATAACAAATAAAATAACATAAAAAATAAATTGCCAGGAGCAGCACCAGGCATACCTAAAATGAGATGTCAACCAGGTGAAGTTATTACACAGGACTGTTTGCGTTCCAAGTAATGAATGCAGATTTTAATGGAGCTGATTGACCCTGCAGCCAGTGGATCATGTCTAAGCTCTGCAATCCTGCCACATCCAATTGTGAATGGTGGTGGACACTTAAACAACACACTGGAAGAGGAGGTTCCACAAATATCCCCATCCTCAAGGGGAGCCCAGCACCTCAGTGCAAAAGATGAGGCTGAAGCAATCAGTCAGAAATGCCAAGTGGGGCAGCACGGTGGCGCAGGGGTTAGCATTGCTGCCTCATAGCGGCGAGGTCCCAGGTTCGATTCCTGCTCTGGGTCACTGTCCGTGTGGAATTTGCACATCTCCCTGTGTTTGCGTGGGTTTCGCCCCCACGACCCAAAGATGTGCAGGCTATGCTAAATTGCCCCTTAATTGGAAAAAAATGAATTGGGTACTCTAAATTAATTTTTTTATAAAGAAATGCCAAGTGGATGATCCATCTCAAACTCCAGAGGTCCCCAGCTTCGAGGGTGACTTGCTTCCATACTAAAAATGGATTCTCAGGTGACTGTGTTCCTTTCACTGTCAATGCTTGGCTTCAGATTGCATGCAACTATGAAACTCTAGGTGTTCAGCTCCCTCCCAAATGCTATTACTCCACTAAAGAGCACCCCACACCTCCACCCTATCCCCATAACCCAGTAACTCCACCTACCCTTTTTGGACATGGGGCAATTTAACATGGGCAATCTACCTAACTAGCATATCTTTGGTCTGTGGGAGGAAATCGGAGCACCCGGGGCAAACCCACACAGACACTGGGAGAATGTGCAGACTCCACACAGACAGTGACCCAAGCCGGGAATCGAAACTGGGACTCTGGAGCTGTGATGCAGCAGTGCTAACCACTGTGTTACCGTGCCGCTCATTTCAAAAAGGCTTTGACGATGTCCATGAAGCATTTCTTCTGCCCTCCTGGGGCTTGCTTGCCATGTCAAAACTTTGATTAGAGCACTTGTTTCCATACGACCATAAGCATAGGAGGCGAAGTAGGTCATTCGGTCCATCAAATCTGCTCCACCAGTCAATGAGATCATGACTGATTTTATAATCCTCAACTCTACTTTCCTGCCTTAGCCCCATAACTCAATCTTTTACTGATTAAAAATGCATATTTGGTCTTGAACATACTTTTTTTTATTTTTAGATGTATTCGCCTCCTTTTTCACATTTTCTCCCACATTTACATCCATCAACAATAAACAATAGTCAGCAAGTTATGTCAATCCCCATAATAACAACGATCCCATCTACCCACCGACCCCCAAACCTCCACCCGCATGTTTACATAAACAAATGACAAAAAGGAATCCGGGATTACCCGTAGTCACCCTTAATCTTACACAGTTTCCCACCCCAAGTCTCCAGCTCCTCCCGTCCACTGCCTCTTGTAAAACTCCTTCTGCCAACCTCTGTTCCTTCCCCCCAACTTTCCACCCCGGCTAGACCACTCGGACCCTGTTCTGCCAGGCTCCGATGGCCGCAGCTCCTCCCCCACCTCACTCCCGTTCACTGGCCGGCTTAAACCGGCCAGCGTGGAGGCCCCCGCCCGGGTCCCTTTCTCACTTGCCCGGCCCTAGGAAAGCCCAAAGATCCCCTTTTAGCACACCAACCCCGCATATCCACCTACACCCCAAAGAGCCCTCATTTCGAGTGAAAGTCCCATCCCTTCCCTTGTCCAAATATATGCAACATTGGCTCCTTTAGCCTCTACACTCGCACGCAGTGATACAAAAAAGAAGAAAATACAGTCATGAGGTTACATCGGCACATGGCCATTCCTCAATTTGTCAGTTCTGCCACAGTCCTGCTTTCGTAAACTCCTCCACTGCTTCCGCCGTTCTAAAATAAAAGTCCCTGAGCTTGTAAGTCACCCTCAGCTTCGCTGGATATACAATGCCGCACCGCACCTTGCTAATGTACAGTGCCCTCTTCACCAGGTTGAAGGCAGCCCGCCTCCTCGCCAGCTCCACCGTAAAGTCCTGGTATACACGTATACCAGCTCCAGCCCACTGCACCACCCGCTTCTGCTTGGCCCAGCTCAGGACCTTCTGCTTCACACTGTACCTACGGAAGCACAGAATTACTGCCCTTGGCGGCTCACTTGCCTTTGGTACAGACCTCCACGACCGATGAGCCCGATCCAGTTCATATCGGGAGGGATCCGCCCCCTCCCCCAATAGTTCTGCCAGCATCACGGCAAAATACTCAGTCGGCTTCGGTCCTTCAACTCCTTCGGGCAGCCCCACAATCCTCAAATTCTGTCGCCTGGATCTGTTTTCCAGGTCTTCCATTTTTCCTCGCAGATCCTTGTTAGTGCCCATCACCTTCAGCATCTTCTTCCCCAGCGAGGCAAGTTGATCACCGTGCTGCAATAACGTCTCCTCCACTTCCTTCAGCGCCTCCCCTTGCTCTCGCACCTCCGCCACTGCGCTCGCCACCTCTGTCCCCACCGGGGAAACCGCCTCCTCCACTAGTGCACTTAAAACCTCCCCCTCGACTTCCGGCTGCGGCGATGACCAGCTAAGCCGCACGTTTCGGCACCTCCCGTTTCAACTGACTTTTGGGCTCTTATCAGGAGCTCCAACGGAAATTTTTTGCGGCAAACCCAGTGTGAGGTGACAAAGGAAGGAGTCCCCCCGGGTGTGGATGGAAAGGAGCAACAGTAGTGGCCAGATTGCGGAGGATCCTTTGGAGCAGCGGCAGAGAAGAGAAGGGAGAAGCAAGATGGCGGCTGAGGGAGCCCAGATGGTATGGGGCCCGGAACAGCAGGAGTTCCTCCGACGATGTGTGGAGGAGCTCAAGAAAGAGGTGTTGGCACCGATGTTACTGGCAATCGAGGGACTAAAGGAAACACAAAAGGTCCAGGCGATGGAGCTCTGTGGAGTGAAGGCAAAGGCAGCCGAGAACGAAGACGAGATACAGGGCCTGGTGGTAAAAACGGAGACGCACGAGGCACTACACAAGAGGTGCAGAGAAAGGTTGGAAGCCCTGGAGAACAGCTCGAGGAGGAAGAACCTACGGATTTTAGGTCTCCCCGAAGGAACAGAGGGAGCTGATGCTGGGGCGTATGCGAGTACGATGCTCCATACTCTAATGGGAGCTGAGGCCCCAACGGGCCCCCTGGAAGTGGAGGGAGCGTACCGGGTCCTCGTGAGAAGACCAAAGGCAGGGGAAACACCAAGAGCAATAGTGCTGAAGTTCCATCGCTACAGGGACAGGGAGATGGTCCTGAGCTGGGCTAAGAAAACACAGAGTAGCAAGTGGGAGAACACGGTGATACGCGTGTATCAAGACTGGAGTGCGGAGGTGGCGAGAAGGAGGGCGAGTTTCAACCGGGCCAAGGCGGTGCTCCATAGGAAGAAAGTCAAATTTGGGATGCTGCAGCCGGCGAGATTGTGGGTCACACATCAGGGCAAACACCACTACTTCGAGATGGCGGAGGAGGCATGGACATTTATTCAGGAAGAGAAATTGGACTAGACTTGAGAAATTGACGCCCGGTGAGGGGTAGCGAGGTGGTGGCACAGAAATGTAAAGTGGGGAGAGGGGTGGGCTAGTGTATTATAATGTTGGACGGGGAATTTTTTTCCCCCCGATGTGGGGGACATGAAGAAATGTGGGCGCCGGTGGAAAAGGGGACAGGGAAGGGGAATGAGGGAACTGCGCCATTAGGGGCGGGGCCGAGAGGAAGGCGCGGGTATTTTCCCGCGCTATGGAAACTGGCGGGAAAAAAGGCGCAGGAAGGAAGGGAGCCTCACACGCAGGGAGGTCAAAGGATGAACGGGGGAAGCCGAGGTCAGCCAGAGTTAGCTGACTTCCGGAAGCAATATGGGGGGAGTAATCAAGCTAGAGGGGGATCTAGGGGGGGAGGGGGGGGATTAACTGGGTTGCTGCTGCTGAGAGTAAGGGGGAGCTGATACGAGACGAGGTGGTCGGGACAGGAGGGCGCCGTCTGGGGGACAGACGGGTGCGTGAGACCTGGGTGAGGAGATGGTTTAAACAAGGGGATGGCTAGTCGACGAGGGGGGGGGGGTAAATGGCCCCCCAACCCGGCTGATCACGTGGAATGTGAGAAGTTTAAATGGGCTGATTATGAGGGCAAGGGTGTTTGCGCACTTAACTACGTCCGCCTTCAGTCTCTTTATGCTCCAGGAGACGCACCTGAAGTTGGCGGATCAGGTTAGGCTAAGGAAAGGAGGGGTGGGACAGGTATTCCACTCCGGGTTGGACGCAAAAAACAGAGGGGTGGCAATACTGGTGGGGAAACGTGTATCGTTCGAGGCTAAGACCATAGTGGTGGATAGTGGGAGCAGGTATGTGATGGTGAGTGGCAGATTGCAGGGTGAGGCGGTTGTGCTGGTGAACGTATATGCCCCGAACTGGGATGACGCGGGATTCATGAAGCGAATGCTGGGACGTATCCCGGACCTGGAGGTGGGAAACTTGTTAATGGGGGGGGACTTTAACACAGTGCCTGACCCAGGGCTGGACCGGTCCAGATCCAGGACCGGGAGAAGGCCGGCAGCGGCCAAGGTGCTTAAGGGGTTCATGGAGCAAATGGGGGGAGTAGATCCGTGGAGATTCGCCAGACCGATGGGTAAAGAGTTTTCCTTTTTCTCCCACGTCCACAAGGTATATTCCCGGATAGACTTTTTTGTTTTGGGAAGGGCACTGATCCCGAAAGTGGCAGGAACGGAGTACTCGGCCATAGCCGTTTCAGATCACGCCCCGCATTGGGTGGAGCTGGAACTAGGAGAGGAAAGGGACCAGCGCCCACTCTAGCGATTAGACTTGGGACTACTGGCGGACGAGGGGGTATGCGGAAGGGTGAGGAGATGTATCAAAAGATTCCTGGAGGTCAATGACGATGGGGAGGTCCAGGTGTGAGTAGTATGGGAAGCGCTGAAGGCGGTGGTTAGAGGAGAGCTGATTTCCATCAGAGCCCACAAGGGGAAACAAGAGGGTAAAGAAAGAGAGATTAGTAGGGGAAATGTTGAGGGTGGATAGGAAGTATGCGGAGGCCCCAGACGAAGGGCTATACAGGGAAAGATGAAGATTACAGACGGAGTTTGATCTGCTGACCATGGGAAAGGCAGAGACACAGTGGAGGAAGGCACAGGGGATACAATATGAATATGGGGAAAAGGCGAGCCGGCTGCTGGCCCAACCACTTCGGAAGAGGGGGGCGGCGAGAGAGATTGGAGGAGTTAGGGACGAAACGGGAAAGATGGAGCAGAGAGCAGGGAAAGTGAATGAGGTGTTCAAGACATTCTATGAGAGGCTGTACAAGTCCCAACCCCCGGAGGGGAAAGAGGGAATGATACACTTTTTGGACCAGCTAGAGTTCCCGAGGGTGGCCGAGGGGCAGGAGGTGGCAGGTCTGGGGGCGCAGATTGAGGTGGATGAGGTGATCAAAGGAATTGGGAACATGCAAGCAGGGAAGGCCCCGGGACCAGATGGATTCCCGGTGGAATTTTATTGGAAGTATATGGACCTGTTGGCCCCGCTTTTGGCGGGAACCTTTAATGAGGCTAAGGAAAGGGGGACATTACCCCCGACAATGTCGGAGGCGACGATATTGCTAATCCTGAAACGAGACAAAGACCCGCTGCAGTGCGCCCTCCTAAGCGTAGACGCCAAACTGCTGGCCAAAGTGATGGCGACAAGGATAGAGGATTGTGTCCCAGGGGTGGTACATGACTGTGGTGCACAAAGACTCCGTGAGACGAATAGAGTGAAGTCGATGAGGCTTCATTAAGCGTGTCTGTTCCCCAACAGCCCGATAGTAAACTGGCCTGCGGGGGAAGGCACCGGCTTCTTATACTTCGCCTTCAGGGCGGAGTATGAGGTCAACGGCCAACCAGGACCCGGGATCTGTCAGCCAATGACATTAGGGCTTCCAGTCCCACATGACCCCCAATACATACTACCACATTCACCCCTTGTCAAAAATGAACCCGGCGGGGTGATGCTTCGTATGGTGGGAAGGGTTTACAGGGCTGGTCCTGGGAGGATAGAAGTTACATGGTAGTACAGTATTGGACAGTATCGTCCTGTTACAACTATTTACAGAGGATATAGGAAAAACAAAATGTTCATTGGACAGTCCATCTTTGTTTTTTTGTTTTTTTTCTTTTTTCTTTTTTTTTTCAAAGAACAAAGAAATGTACAGCACAGGAACAGGCCCTTCGGCCCACCAAGCCCGTGCCGACCATTCTGCCCGACTAAACTACAATCTTCTACACTTCCTGGGTCCGTATCTCTCTATTCCCATCCTATTCATGTATTTGTCAAGATGCCCCTTAAATGTCACTATCGTCCCTGCTTCCACCACCTCCTCCAGTAGCGAGTTCCAGGCACCCACTACCCTCTGTGTAAAAAAACTTGCCACGTACATCTACTCTAAACCTTGCCCCTCTCACCTTAAACCTATGCCCCCTAGTAATTGACCCCTCTACCCTGAGGAAAAGCCTCTGACTATTAAACCTGTTAAACCTGCACAAGGTTTGACTAAAGTTGAATAATGTGTGCCACATTATACAAAAGATTTGAAAGTAATGGAAAGGCTTCGAACAGGTGCAGTTGGATTTTAACATTATACTGATGAAGAAAGATGTGATAATTTTGATGATTATTCCAATGGTAGTGTTTTTCCCGGCATTAAGTTTTTACCCTCTCCTATAAAATGGGGCATTTGAAAGCAATCTTTTACATCGACGCCACGAGTCGGTCGGGCGGTCTGGTCGTCCGTGTCGATCGCCTCAGCCCCGGCGGTGGTGGTGGTGCTTGTACCAGCGTTGTCGCCTCCGGGAGCCGCACGGTTTCAGCTGTCGGTGCAAAGGGGAGGGGGACTGATCCTCCTGGGAAGGGGGCGATCGCGGGGTGCGGCAGTGGCAGGAAGGGGGGCGGTTGGGTTGATGGTGTCGGGGGGCTGTGCGTGGTGCCGGCGGGCGCCAGATCCCGCAGGGAGACCGTGTCCTGTCGGCCGTCGGGGTACTCCACGTAGGCGTACTGGGGGTTTGCGTGGAGGAGGTGAACCCTTTCGACCAACGGGTCCGCCTTATGTGCCCGCACGTGCTTTCGGAGCAGGATGGGTCCTGGGGCCGCCAGCCAGGTCGGCAGCGATGTTCCAGAGGAGGACCTACTAGGGAAGACAAGGAGACGCTCGTGAGGCGTTTGATTAGTGCTCGTACACAATAACGACCGGATGGAATGGAGAGCGTCCGGGAGGACCTCCTGCCACCGTGAAACTGGGAGATCCCTGGACCGTAGGGCCAGTAGGACTGCCTTCCAGACCGTGCCGTTCTCCCTTTCTACTTGCCCGTTCCCCCGGGGGTTGTAGCTGGTCGTCCTGCTTGAAGCTATGCCCTTGCTGAGCAGGAACTGGCGCAGCTCGTCACTCATGAAAGAGGACCCCCTGTCGCTGTGGACGTATGCGGGGTAACCGAACAGCGTGAAGATGCTGTTCAGGGCTTTAATGACTGTGGCCGCGGTCATGTCGGAGCAGGGAATGGCAAAAGGGAAGCGGGAGTATTCGTCCACTACATTAAGGAAATACGCGTTGCGGTCGGTGGAGGGGAGGGGCCCTTTGAAATCGAGACTGAGGCGTTCAAAGGGGCGGGAAGCCTTAATCAGGTGCGCTCCATCTGGCCTGAAAAAATGCGGTTTGCATTCTGCGCAGATGTGGCAGTCTCTTGTGACTGTACGGACCTCCTCTAAGGAGTATGGGAGATTGCGGGACTTGATGAAGTGGTAAAACCGAGTGACCCCCGGGTGGCAGAGGTCCTCGTGGAGGGCTTGGAGGCGGTCAATTTGTGCGTTGGCACATGTCCCGCGGGATAGGGCATCGGACGACTCGTTCAGCTTTCCGGGCCGGTACAAGATCTCATAGTTGAAGGTGGAGAGTTCGATCCTCCACCGCAAGATCTTGTCGTTCTTGATCTTGCCCCGCTGTGCATTATCGAACATGAAGGCTACCGACCGTTGGTCCGTGAGGAGAGTGAATCTCCTGCCGGCTAGGTAATGCCTCCAATATCGCACAGCTTCCACTATGGCTTGGGCTTCCTTTTCCACTGAGGAGTGGCGGATTTCTGAGGCGTGGAGGGTTCGGGAGAAGGCCACGGGTCTGCCCGCTTGGTTAAGGGTAGCCGCTAGAGCTACGTCAGAGGCGTCGCTCTCGACCTGGAAGGGGAGGGACTCGTCGATGGCGCGCATCGTGGCCTTTGCGATGTCCGCTTTGATGCGGCTGAAAGCCTGGCAAGCCTCTGTCGACAGCGGGAAAGTCGTGGTCTGTATTAGGGGGCGGGCCTTGTCTGCGTACTGGGGGACCCACTGGGCGTAGTATGAAAAGAACCCCAGGCAGCGTTTCAGGGCTTTTGGGCAGTGCGGGAGGGGAAATTCCATGAGTGCGCGCATACGTTCGGGGTCGGGGCCTATTATCCCATTGCGCACTATGTAGCCCAGAATGGCTAGCCGATCGGTGCTAAAAACGCACTTGTCCTCGTTGTACGTGAGGTTCAAGGCTTTGGCAGTCTGGAGGAATTTTTGGAGGTTGGCATCGTGGTCCTGCTGATCGTGGCCGCAGATGGTTACATTGTCGAGGTACGGGAACGTGGCCCGTAACCCATGTTGATCAACCATTCGGTCCATTTCCCGTTGGAAGACCGAGACACCGTTTGTGACGCCAAAAGGGACCCGTAGGAAATGGTATAACCGCCCGTCTGCCTCGAAGGCTGTGTACTTGCGGTCACTTGGGCGGATGGGGAGCTGATGGTAGGCGGACTTGAGGTCCACGGTGGAGAAGACTTTATACTGGGCAATCCGATTGACCATGTCGGATATGCGGGGGAGAGGGTACGCGTCTAGTTGTGTGTACCTGTTGATGGTCTGGCTATAGTCAATGACCATCCTTTGTTTCTCCCCTGTCTTCACTACTACCACCTGCGCTCTCCAGGGACTATTGCTGGCCTGGATTATGCCCTCCTTTAGTAGCCGCTGGACTTCGGAGCGAATGAAGGTCCGGTCCTGGGCGCTGTACCGTCTGCTCCTAGTGGCGACGGGTTTGCAATCTGGGGTGAGGTTCGCAAACAAGGACGGGGGTTGCACCTTGAGGGTGGCGAGGCCGCAGATAGTGAGTGGGGGTATGGGGCCGCCGAATTTAAACGTAAGGCTCTGTAGGTTACATTGAAAATCTAAGCCCAGCAAGGTGGGGGCACAGGGTTGGGGAAGGACGTTAAGTTTGTAGTTTTTGAATTCCCTCCCCTGTACCGTTAGGGTAACTATGCAGAATCCCTGGATCTGTACGGAGTGGGATCCTGCAGCTAGGCAAATCTTTTGTGCGCTGGGGTAGGTAGTTAAGGAACAGCGTCTTACCGTGTCGGGATGTATAAAACTTTCCGTGCTCCCGGAGTCGACTAGGCATGGCGTCTCGTGGCCGTTAATTAGGACCGTTGTCGTCGTCGTCTGGAGTGTCCGGGGCCGAGCCTGATCGAGTGTAACCGAAGCGAGCCGTGGTTGTAGTAGTGGGGTGGGGTCCGTTGTTGCCGTCAAAGATGGCGTCGAGGATGGACAAAATGGCCACCCCCATACATCGCCCGTGGCTGAGGGGTCACAAGATGGCGTCGGGGGTGGACAAAATGGCCACCCTCATGCGTCGTACAGGTCGGGGGCGGCCAAGATGGCGGGGCCCCTTCTCCCCTCGTGGTGGTCGGGACCCAAAATGGCGGCGTCTGCGGGTCGCACATGGTGTGCTGGGGGGTCTGGGGGGCGCTAGGACCGCGCGGAGTTCCTGCATTGCGAGCGCCCGGGCCGCGGGCGCTAGGACTGTGCGGAGTTCCTTGACTGCGAGCGCCAGGGCCGCGGGCGCTAGGACCGCGGGGAGCTCCCTCGCCGGGGACAGCGGTGGTCGGGGCCCAGGCCGGCGGGTCAGTACTGCGAGCGCTGGGACCGTGAGGAGCTCCCTCGCCGGGGACGGCGGTGATCGGGGTCCAGGTAAGTTGCGCCGGCGGGTCAGGCGTGGGGCGCGGGACGGGGGTGAGGGCCCAGGTCGGCGGCGCCGGCGGGTCAGGGGTGAGGGCCCAGGTCGGCGGCGCCGGCGGGTCAGGCGCAGGACGGGGGTGAGGGCCCAGGTCGGCGGCGCCGGCGGGTCAGTCGTGGGGCCGCGAGCGCTGGCACCGCGCGGAGCTCCCTCGCCGGGGACAGCGGTGGTCGGGGTCAAGGTAGGTGGCGCCGGCGGGTCAGGCATGGGACGGGGGTGAGGGTGGCGTTCGGGATGCGAAAACCCCCCTCCTCTCCGTGGAGAGTGTTGGCCGGCACCCAAATCGGGAGCGCCGGCGGCGGGTCGTATATGGACTGCGGGGAGGGGGGTTGGGGAGCGTAGGCGGCGTGCAGGGCTCCCAGTTCTCCCGGGACCGCGGTGGTCGGGACCCAAAATAGCGTCGCCTGCGGGTCGCACATGGCGTGCTGGGGGGGTTGGGACGCATAGGCTGCCTGTAGGTCTCCCGGGACGGCGGCGACCACGCGGGATCGGCACACCACCGCATAGTGGCCCTTTTTCCCGCAGCTTTTGCAGATGGCTGCGCGGGCCGGACAGCGTTGTCGGGGGTGCTTCGCCTGGCCGCAGAAATAACAGCGGGCGCCCCCGGTGCGACTCGGCGTTTGGACTGCGCAAGCCTGTGGGGTGTCCGGGGAGGGGGGGGGGTAGGGGGTTTGCCGCGGCGGGTACGTACGGGGCCCAATGGCCTGCCGCGCGGTCGGGGCCGTAGGCGCGGGTATTACGCGCGGCTACGTCCAGCGAGGCTGCCAGGGTCCGTGCCTCTGAGAGTCCTAGCGACTCTTTTTCTAGAAGTCTTTGGCGGATTTGGGAGGATTGCATACCTGCAACAAAAGCATCGCGCATTAACATGTCCGTATGTTCGTTTGCATTCACCGACGGGCAGCTGCAGGCTCTTCCCAAAATCAGCAGCGCGGCGTAGAACTCGTCCATCGATTCTCCGGGAGCTTGCCGTCTTGTCGCGAGCTGGTAGCGAGCGTAGATTTGGTTAACTGGCCGAACGTAGAGACTTCTCAGTGCTGTGAACGCCGTCTGGAAATCGCGGGTGTCTTCAATGAGGGTGAAAATCTCCGTGCTCACCCTCGAGTGCAGGACCTGCAGTTTTTGTTCGTCTGAGACTCGGCCTGTGGTCGATCTGATGTAGGCCTCAAAGCAAGTCTGCCAGTGTTTGAAGGCTGCTGCTGCATTCACTGCATGGGGGCTGATCCTCAGGCATTCTGGAATGATCCTGAGCTCCATAGTCCTTTTTAGGCACGCTTAATAAATTGTGGCGCACAAAGACTCCGTGAGACGAATAGAGTGAAGTCGTTGAGGCTTTATTAAGCGTGTCTGTTCCCCAGCAGCCCAATAGTAATTTGGCCTGCGGGGGAAGGCACCGGCTTCTTATACTTCGCCATCAGGGCGGAGTATGAGGTCAACGGCCAACCAGGACCCGGGATCTGTCAGCGAATGACATTAGGGCTTCCAGTCCCACATGACCCCCAATACATACTACCACAATGACGACCAGGCAGGGTTTGTTAAGGGGAGACAATTGAATGCCAATGTACGAAGGTTGCTGGGGGTAATGATGATGCCCCCACCGGAGGGGGAGGCAGAGATAGTGGTGGCGATGGATGCAGAGAAGGCATTCGATATGGTGGAGTGGGATTATTTGTGGGAGGTGCTGAAGAGATTTGGGTTCGGGGAGGGGTTCATTAGATGGGTTAGACTCTTGTACGCGGCCCCGGTGGCAAGCGTCGTTACAAACAGGCAAAGATCGGGATACCTTCGATTACATAGGGGTACAAGACAAGGGTGCCCCCTTGTCCCCGTTACTGTTCGCGTTGGCAATTGAACCATTGGCCATAGCGCTGAGGGACTCTAAGAAGTGGAGGGGGGTGCTTAGAGGGGGAGAGGAACATCGAGTGTCACTATATGCAGACGATTTGCTGCTATTGGCGGACCCAGAGGTAATGCAGATACTCAGGGAGTTTGGAGAGTTCTCGGGATACAAATTAAATATGGGAAAGAGCGAACTTTTTGTGATGCACCCCGGGGAACAGGGCAGGGGGATAGATGCTCTGCCGCTGAGGAGAGTAGCAAGGAATTTTCGATACCTGGGGATTCAGGTGGCCAGGAACTGGGGAACCCTACATAAACTTAACCTGACGCGATTGGTAGAGCAGACGGAGGAGGACTTTAAGAGGTGGGATATGGTGCCCCTGTCATTGGCGGGCAGAGTACAGGCGGTTAAAATGGTGCTCCTCCCGAGGTTTCTTTTCGTGTTTCAGTGCCTCCCCATCCTGATTACAAAGGCCTTCTTCCAAAAAAATAGACAGGAGCATTATGAGCTTTGTGTGGGCGGGAAAGACCCCGAGGGAAAAGAGGGGATTCCTGCAGCGCAGTTGGGACAGAGGGGGATTGGCACTGCCGAGTCTGAGTGACTACTATTGGGCCGCCAATGTGTCGATGGTCTGTAAGTGGATGAGGGAAGAAGAAGGTGCGGCGTGGAAAAGGTTGGAGATGGCGTCCTGTAAGGGAACGAGCCTAAA
Organism: Scyliorhinus torazame; assembly: GCF_047496885.1. Classification (NCBI taxonomy): domain Eukaryota; kingdom Metazoa; phylum Chordata; class Chondrichthyes; order Carcharhiniformes; family Scyliorhinidae; genus Scyliorhinus; species Scyliorhinus torazame. The sequence continues at coordinate 343,048,165 of NC_092709.1, read as the reverse complement.
AGCGCTGGCGACGGCGCCACTACCATTGTCCCCGAAAAGGTACACCACAAACCCAGTGGTGGTGGCGACCTTGAAGATCTGGGGGCAGTGGAGACATAGGGGAGTGACGAGTGCCTCGGTGTGGTCCCCGATAAGGAATAACCACAGGTTCGTCCCGGGGAGGATAGATGGGGGATTTCAATGTTGGCAGCGAGCAGGAATTAGGAAGCTGAAGGACTTGTTTGTGGACGGGACGTTTGCGAGTTTGGGAGCATTGGAAGAAAAATATAAGTTGCCACCAGGGAATGCTTTCCGATACATGCAAGTGAGGGCATTTACGAGGCAACAGGTGAGGGAATTTCTGCGGCTCCCGATGCAAGGGGTCCAGGATAGAGCGATTTCGGGAGCATGGGTTGGAGAAGGTAAAGTGTCCGAAATATACAGGGAGATGAGAGACGAGGGGGAGGCGATGGTAGAGGAGCTGAAGGGAAAATGGGAAGAGGAGCTGGGGGAAGAGATTGAGGAGGGGCTGTGGGCCGATGCCCTAAGTAGGGTAAATTCCTCGTCCTCGCGTGCCAGGCTTAGCCTGATTCAATTTAAGGTTCTACACAGAGCGCATATGACGGGAGCAAGACTGAGCAGGTTTTTTGGGGTGGAGGACAGGTGTGGGAGGTGCTCGGGAAGCTCGGCGAACCACACTCACATGTTCTGGTCGTGTCCAGCACTGCATGAGTTCTGGGAGGGTGTGGCAAGAGTGATCTCAAAGGTGGTCGGGGTCCGGGTCAAACCAAGCTGGGGGTTGGCTATATTTGGGGTTGCAGAAGAGCCGGGAGTGCAGGAGGCGAAAGAGGTTGACGTCTTGGCCATTCCGTCCCTAGTAGCCCGGCGAAGGATTCTACTTGTGTGGAAAGAAGCGAAGCCCCCGGGCATGGAGGCCTGCATAAACGACATGGCAGGGTTCATAAGACTGGAACGAATAAAATATGCGTTAAGAGGATCGGCTCAGGGGTTCACCAGGCGGTGGCAACCGTTCCTTGACTATCTCGCGGAACGATAATGGAAAAACAGAAAAGACAGCAGTAGCAACCCAGGGGGGAGGGGGGAGGATTATTCCGTGTTCTTGTTTTTTCTTAGTTAGTTGTTGATATTTGCTTTTTGTTTATTTCTTTTTCCATCTGTTGTTAGTTTAATATATTATTTAAATAATGTTTAATCTATATTCCTTTATTAAGTTGTAAAAACGGAAAATCTTTTGTTTGAAAAACTTCAATAAAATATATATTTTTTAAAAACCTCCCTCATCTCCTTCCTCACCGTCTCCATGCATTTCGCAATCTGCGCCAACTGCTTTTCGAATTCCGCCGCCATCACCGTAGTTATTTCTTCAGCCGTAACAATGCGGCCTTCCCTGGTGCTCCAGCCTCCATTTCCCTTGGTGACCCCTTGGTGACCTTTCCACTCCCCGACGGACCTTCAGCTGTTTTTTTAACGGCCGTTTTTTTGCTCACCCTCGACATTTTTCTTTTTTTTTCCTGTGCCTTCACTGTGCCTCCTCCGTGTCTTCTCCCTGCTTCTGGCGCCTCCGTGGACCCTGGGACCGGGCTTAAAGCCCCGAAAATGCCGTTCCCCAACGGGAGCCCACCATTGTGCGGCCGCCTCCCGCCCGCCGTCACCGGAAGTCCCGGTCTTGAACATACTTAATGACCCAGTCTCTACAGCCCTCTGGTGGAGAATTCCACGGATTCGCTATCCTCGGAAGACATTTCTGCTCATCTATCTTAAATGGGTGGCCCCTTACTCTGAGATTATGCCCTCTCTGATTATGCGACTCTCCCACAAGGGGAAACAACCTCTCAGCATCTAGCCTGTCAAGCCAACCGAGAGTCCGACATGCTCAATATTATTGCATCTCATTCTTCTAAACTTCAATGAGTCCAACCTCTCCTCATAAGAAAATTCCTCCATATCAACCTACTGAACCTCTGTACTACCTCCAATGCCAATATATCTTTCCTTAGATAAGGGAACTGTTCACATTATTCCAGGTGTGGAGGGACTTTCGGTGGTGGCGATGGAGTGAGAGGTCACTTATTTGGTAGCCCCCGCTCGTGGTGCACGTTTGGGACTTTTTCCTCCGTCTTATTGAGAATTTGATCGGTAAAATTGGAGACTGGTGAGGCAGAGGAGAAGAATCCCCTACCAGTTTATGGAGTCATGGACCAGAAGTGGTCTGCAAAGGAGAGATTGTTGGGCAAAGAAGGGAGTGGAATCTGCAGCACAGGAAAACATGGCGGAGGCTCAGGGACTGGGATTGCCGGCCTAGTGGTCAACGGAGCAGCTGGTGAAATTCCTTCAGGCGAACTTCGCCAATCAAAGACGAGTCGATTAAGACGGGGGTTGATCGGGTGGAGCAAAGGTTGGAAGCCCAGGGCCAGGTGGAAGAGGAGGTGGCTGAGCACAAGGACCAGCTAACCGCGATGGTGGCGGAGATCGGGCTGATGAGGGACCACCAGAAAAGGCTGCAGGAGAAGGTGGAGGGTCTGGAGAACGGGTCACACAGGCAGAATCTGAGGATCGTTGGCCCGGACGCAGGGGCATATGTTTCGCGTATTTTCGAGAAGCTGCTGGGGGAAGGTGCGGACACTCGATCCTTGAAAGTGGACAGGGCGCAAAGAGCGCTTGCGAGGAAGCCACAGATGAATGAGCCGCTGAGGGCGATGATGGTACGAATGCACCGGTTCCTGGACAAGGAACAGATCTTGAGGTGGGCCAGGCAGACGAGGAGCTGTAAATGGGAAGATAACTATGCATTTACCAGGACTTGGGTGCAGAACTGGCCAAAAGAAGGGCGAGCTTCAACAAAGTTGAAGGGGCAGAACGGCAGCATTGTGGTTAGCACAATTGCTTCACAGCTCCAGGGTTCCAGGTTCGATTCCGGCTTGGGTCACTGTCTGGGCGGAGTCTGCACATCCTCCCCGTGTGTGCGTGGGTTTCCTCCGGGTGCTCCGGTTTCCTCCCACAGTCCAAAGGTGTGCAGGTTAGGTGGATTGGCCATGATAAAATTGCCCTTAGTGTTGGGTGGGGTTACTGGTTATGGGGATAGGGTGGAGGGTGTGGACCTTGGGTAGGGTGATCTTGCCAAGAGCCGGTGCAGAATCGATGGGCCGAGGGGGGGGGGGAGGGGGAGGGAGGGAGGGGGGGGGAGGGGAGGGGAGGGGGGGGAGGGGAGGGGAGGGGGGGGGGGGGAGGGGAGGGGGGGGAGGGGAGGGGAGGGGGGGGGAGGGGGGGGGGAGGGGAGGGGAGGGGGGGGGAGGGGAGGGGAGGGGGGGGAGGGGGGGAGGGGGGGGGGGGGGGGGGAGGGGGGGGGGAGGGGGGGGGGGGACGGGGGGGGGAGGGGGGGGGGGAACGGGAGGGGGAGGGGGGGAGGGGGGGGGGGAGGGGGGGGGGGACGGGGGGGGAGGAGGGGAGGGGAGGGGGGGGGAGGGGAGGGGAGGGGGGGGAGGGGGGGAGGGGGGGGGGGGGGGGGGAGGGGGGGGGGGGACGGGGGGGGGAGGGGGGGGGGGGAACGGGAGGGGGAGGGGGGGAGGGGGGGGGGGAGGGGGGGGGGGACGGGGGGGGAGGGGGGGGGGGACGGGGGGGGGACGGGGGGGGAGGGGGGGGGGGGACGGGGGGGGGACGGGGGGGGAGGGGGGGGGGGGACGGGGGGGGGACGGGGGGGGAGGGGGGGGGGGGGGAGGGGGAGGGGGGAGGGGGGGGGGACGGGAGGGGGAGGGGGGGGGGGAGGGGAGGGGAGGGGGGGGGGGAGGGGGGGGGGGAGGGGGGGGGGGGACGGGGGGGGGAGGGGGGGGGGGAGGGGAGGGGGAGGGGGGGGGGAGGGGAGGGGGGAGGGGGGAGGGGGGGGGGGAGGGGGGGGGGAGGGGAGGGGGAGGGGGGAGGGGGGGGGGGGACGGGAGGGGGAGGGGGGAGGGAGGGGAGGGGGAGGGGGGAGGGGGGGGGGGACGGGAGGGGGAGGGGGGAGGGGAGGGGGGGGAGGGGAGGGGAGGGGGGGGGGGAGGGGAGGGGAGGGGAGGGGGGGGAGGGGAGGGGGGGAGGGGGGAGGGGAGGGGGGGGAGGGGAGGGGAGGGGGGGGAGGGGAGGGGGGAGGGGGGAGGGGAGGGGGGGGAGGGGAGGGGAGGGGGGGGAGGGGAGGGGAGGGGGGGGGGGAGGGGAGGGGAGGGGAGGGGGGGGAGGGGAGGGGGGGAGGGGGGAGGGGAGGGGAGGGGGGGGAGGGGAGGGGAGGGGGGAGGGGGGAGGGGAGGGGAGGGGAGGGGGGGGAGGGAGGGGAGGGGGGGGAGGGGAGGGGGGGGGGAGGGGAGGGGAGGGGGGGGAGGGGAGGGGAGGGGGGGGGAGGGGAGGGGAGGGGGGGGGGGGGAGGGGAGGGGAGGGGAGGGGGGGGAGGGGAGGGGAGGGGGGGGAGGGGAGGGGAGGGGGGGGGGGGGAGGGGAGGGGGGGGGGAGGGGAGGGGAGGGGGGGGGGGGGGAGGGGGGGGGGAGGGGAGGGGAGGGGGAGGGGGGGGGGGGGAGGGGAGGGGGGGGGGGGGAGGGGAGGGGAGGGGGGGGGAGGAGGGGAGGGAGGAGGGGAGGGAGGAGGGGAGGGAGGAGGGGGGGGGGGAGGGGAGGGAGGAGGGGGGGGGGGAGGGGAGGGGGGGGAGGGGGGGGGGAGGGGAGGGGGGGGGGAGGGGGGGGGGAGGGGGGGGGGGGAGGGGAGGGGGGGGGGTGGGAGGGGGGGGGGTGGGAGGGGGGGGGGGTGGGAGGAGGGGGGGGGGTGGGAGGAGGGGGGGGAGAGGAGGGGGGGGGTGGGGGGAGGGGGGGGGGTGGGAGGGGGGGGGGGTGGGAGGAGGGGGGGGAGGGGAGGGGGGGGGGGTGGGAGGAGGGGGGGGAGGGGAGGGGGGGGGTGGGAGGAGGGGGGGGGGGTGGGGAGGAGGGGGGGGAGGGGAGGGGGGGGGGTGGGAGGAGGGGGGTGGGAGGAGGGGGGGGGAGGGGGGGGAGGGGGGGGGAGGGGGGGGGGGGGAGGGGGGGGGGGGAGGGGAGGGGGGGGGGGGAGGGGGGGGGGGGAGGGGAGGGGAGGGGAGGGGGGGGGAGGGGGGGGGGGAGGGGGGGGGGAGGGAGGGGGGGGGGAGGGGAGGGGGGGGAGGGGAGGAGGGGAGGGGAGGAGGGGGGGGGAGGAGGGGGGGGGGAGGAGGGGGGGGGGGGAGGAGGGGGAGGGGAGGAGGGGAGGGGAGGAGGGGGGGGGGGGAGGAGGGGGGGGGGGGGGGAGGAGGGGGGGGGGGAGGAGGGGGGGGGGGAGGAGGAGGGGGGGGGGGAGGGGGAGGGGGGGGGTGGGGGGGGGGGGGGGGGGGGGGGGGGAGGGGGAGGGGGGGGGAGGGGGGGGGAGGGAGGGGGGGGGAGGGGAGGGGGGGGGAGGGGAGGGGGGGGGGAGGGGGAGGGAGGGGGGGGGGAGGGGAGGGGGGGGGAGGGGGGGGGGAGGGGGGGGGGAGGGGGGGGGAGGGGGGGGGGGAGGGGAGGGGGGGGGGAGGGGGGGGGGAGGGGGGGGGGGGAGGGGGGGGGAAGGGGGAGGGGAGGGGGGGGGAGGGGGGGGGGAGGGGGGGGAGGGGGGGGGAGGGGGGAGGGGGGAGGGGGAGGGGAGGGGGGGGAGGGGTGGGGGGAGGGGAGGGGGGGGGTGGGAGGGAGGGGGGGTGAGGGGAGGGGGGCGGGGAGGAGGGGAGGGGGGGGGGGGGAGGGGGGCGGGGGGGAGGGGGGGGGGGGGAGGGGGGGGGGAGGGGGGGGGAGGGGGGGGGGGGGGGGAGGGGGAGGGGGGGGGAGGGGGGGGTGGTGGGGAGGGGGGGGGAGGGGGGGGGAGGGGAGGGGAGGGGGGCGGGAGGGGAGGGGGGGGGGGAGGGAGGGGGAGGGGGGGGGGGGGAGGGGAGGGGTGGGGGGGGGGGGGAGGGGGGGGGGGGGGGAGGGGGGGAGGGGGGGGGGGGAGGGGAGGGGGGGGGAGGGGGGGGGGGGGGAGGGGGAGGGGGGGGAGGGGGAGGGGGGGGGGGGGGGAGGGGGGGGGGAGGTGGAGGGGAGGGGGGGGGGAGGGGGGGGAGAGTGAGGGGGAGGGGGGGAGGGGGGAGGGGGGGAGGGGAGGGGGAGGGGGGGGGGGAGGTGAGGGGGAGGGGAGGGGGGGGGGGAGGGGAGGGGGAGGGGGGGGGGGAGGGGGGGGGGAGGGGAGGGGGCGGGGAGGGTGGGGAGGGGGGAGGGGAGGGGGGGGGGAGGGGAGGGGGGAGGGGAGGGGGAGGGGGAGGGGAGGGGGAGGGGGAGGGGGGGAGGGACGGGGAGGGAGGGGGGGGGGGGGAGGGGGGGAGGGGAGGGGGGGGGGGGAGGGGGGGGGGGGGGGGGGAGGGGGGGGGGGGGGGGGAGGGGAGGGGAGGTGGGGGGAGGGGAGGGGGGGGGAGGGGAGGGGGGAGGGGAGGGGAGGGGGGGGGGAGGGGGGGGGGGAGGGGAGGGGGGGAGGAGGGAGGGGGAGGGGAGGGGGAGAGGGGAGGGGGGGGGGGGGAGGGGGGGCGACGGGGGGGGGGGGGGAGGGGAGGGGAGGGGAGGGGGGGGGGCGTGGGGGGGGAGGGAGGGGGGGGGGGGGAGGGGAGGGGGGGAGGGTGTGGGGAGGGGGTGGAGGGGGGGGGGAGGGGGGGGGAGGGGAGGGGAGGGGGGGGGAGAGGGGGGAGGGGGGGAGGGGGAGGGGGGGAGGGGAGGGGCGGGGGTGGGGAGGGGAGGGGGAGGGGAGGGGGGGGGAGTGGGGAGGGGAGGGGGTGGGGTAGGGTGGGGGGAGGGGAGGGGGGGAGGGGGAGGGGGGGGGGGAGGCGGGGGCGGGGGTGGAGGGGGAGGGGGGGTGGGGAGGGGGAGGGAGGGGTGGGAGGGGGAGGGGAGGGGGGGGAGGGGGGGGGAGGGGGGGGGAGGTGAGGGGGGG